>NC_037683.1:99216060-99386329 GCF_003255815.1 Theropithecus gelada
TGCAGTGCTATACACATCGGTCACACTGGGATGCAGATTGAGCACATCATTGAAAACATTGTTGCTGTCGCAAAACGACTTTCAGAAAAATTGCCAGAGAAGTGGGAGAGCGTGAAATTCCTGTTTGTGAAAACTGAGAAATCGGTTGCCCTTCCTATTTTTTCCTTGTTTGTCAACAATTGGGATGAAGCCACCAGAAAATTTATGTTTAATAAGTAGAAAAAAGCAGCGAGGAGAAAACGAAGAGAAAAAAAATGTTGAAAAACAAAAGGAGAGGAACAAAAACAAAAAGATAAGGCAACAGGCTAGGAAGCCTGCATCAGTCCTAAGTAAAGATGAGGTGGCACCTAAAAATGGTGGCACTGCAGTGAAGAAACCATAATCAAAGAAGAAATAGACACCAGAGCATGAGGATAAAAATTGCGGCAGAGGAAAAGCCCTAGATAAAGTGACAAATGAATCAAAAGATGAAATTTTACAACCGGTAACCATAGGAAAAACTCCAGCTAATGAAAATATACAGACTGAAAAATGTGCTATAGGCCGAGGTGGGCGGATTCCCTGAGGTCGGGAGTTTGAGACCAGCCTGACCAACATGGAGAAACCCCATCTCTACTGAAAATACAAAATTAGCTGGGTGTGGTGGCACACGCCTGTAATCCCAGCTACTCGGGAGGCTGAGGCAGGAGAATTGCTTGAACCCAGGGGAGGCGGAGGTTGTGGTGAGTGGAGATCGCGCCATTGCATTCCAGCCTGGGCAACAAGAGCAAGCCTCCGTCTCAAAAACAAAAACAAAAACAAAAGCAAAACAAAACAGAAAAAAAACATGCTATAGAAGGAAGTCTCCAGAAAAGAGTCCTGATCCCCACACACCTGGTGGGAAGAAGAGAAAGGCATTGCCAGCCTCTGATACCCCAAAGGCTGCAGTCTGAGACCCCATGGAAAGGCCCAGGGAAGAAGCCAAAAATCAATGAGTCAGTGAAGGAAAACAAATCCTTGTCTGGGGCAAAAAGTCAGAGACAGGTACAAAAAAGCCAGAGGCCAATTTTTTTGCTACCCTTCGTAAATCTGTGACAAAAGCTTCCCGTAGCCCCCTAAAACGACCCCCAAAACCCAAAGTAAAGAACCACCTGAAGAGCTTTTTAGAACTACTGGGGTCCTGACCCGCTTTGCAGCCTTCTCCAAGGGTGAGAGGCTCGGACTTCAAGATTTGGCCGGGCGCGGTGGCTCATGCCTGTAATTCCAGCACTTTGGGAGGCCGAGGCCGGCAGATCACAAGGTCAGGAGATAGAGACCATCCTGGCTAACACGGTGAAACCCCATCTCTACTAAAAACACACAAAAAATTAGCTGGGCGTGGTGGTGGGCGCCTGTAGTCCCAGCTACTCTGGAGGCTGAGGCAGGAGAACCCGGGAGGCCTGAGCTTGCAGTGAGCCGAGATGTTGCCACTGCACTCCAGCCTGGGCCACAGAGCAAGACTCCGTCTCAGGAAAAAAAAAAAAAAAAAAAGATTTCTTAAAGCCTCTGTAGGTGATTCTGACATACGATGTATTATTTTAATAGAGGTTTATTTGAAATTATATATTCTGCATTATTTTTCTGTTACATAAATGTTATTAAACAATAAGACTAGTGAACAGTGGCAATTAGTAGTAATTAATAGCACTAATGAAGGAGAAGGAAAGGAAGACCCATTTGGGGAAAATTCAGACTGCAGAAGCGGCCTGCCTGAAAAGTCATAGCAACAGGCAAAAATAAAACAACCCTGGGAAAAAAAACTCAGGCTGCACCTGCAGACAGATAAGCAGACAGGGTCCAGCACAGAAGCCCTTTGTTCTCTGTACAAATAGCAAGCTCCCAGGAAAAAGTTTCCTCCCGTTTTCAGGCATATACACGTTGGGAGCTTGCACAGGAAGGAGGGGGATCTTACCCACAGTTATACAAACAAGAGAAGCAGTGCTTTGTGCTTGTCTAGAGACATACCCACAGCTGCGTAAGATAAGGGGAGTTGCACAGACAGCTTTACTGGTAAGTCACTCGAACTGTTACAGAGATGAGAGGAGTTTCTTTCCCCGCCCAGGCGCCCCCCGCCCTACCTCCTCTACCCTGAGACGGGGTCTTGCTCTGTCACCCAGGCTGGAGTGCAGCGGCGCGATCTCGGCTCACTGCAAGCTCCGCCTCCAGGGTTCACGCCATTCTCCTGCCTCAGCTTCCTGAGTAGCTGGGACTACAGGTGCCGGCCACGATGCCCGGCTAATTTTTTTTTGTATTTTTTAGTAGAGACGGGGTTTCACTTTGTTAGCCAGGATGGTCTCAATCTCCTGACTTCGTGATCTGCCCGCCTCAGCCTCTCAAAGTGCTGGGATTACAGGCTTGAGCCACCGCACCCAACCGAGAGGAATTTCTTATAAAACTTTTGAATTCAGCTATAACCCAGCAGTCCACTTGGACTCCCCTCTCTGCTGCAGAGAGCTTTCTTCTTTGACTTCTTAAACTGTCACTCCAACGCAGCTTTGTGTCCAAGCTCCTTACTTTTCTTGGATGTAGGACAAAGTCCCCGAGGTACTAGTTCAGACAATGAGAACCTGCTACATTAAGGTTATTGGCGAAACTGCGACACTAGTATCTTAGTTTTAAAAATACTGTGGGAAAATATAACGACATATTTAAAATGTTGATATATTATAAACATTATACGGAGGATGATTACACATTTTCCCCTAGTACAGCAGTTTAACTTTTTAATAATTTTATTGGATTACTATATATTATTTTTTCAAGAGACAGGGGGTCTCATCAGTTGCCTCGGCTGGCCCTAAACTCCTGGAGTCAAGTGCTCCTCCTGTCTCAGCCTTATGGGTAGCTGGGACTGTTGGCACATGCCACCACACCAGGCTTAGTGTGTATTCTTAAGATACGTTAAATGTCAGACTTTTAAGAAGGAGAACATAGGCCGGACATGGTGGCTCATGCCTGTAATCCCAGCACTTTGGGAGGCTGAGACGGGTGGATTGCCTGAGCTCAGGAGTTTGAGACTAGCCTGGGCAACATGGCAAAACTCCATCTCTACCAAAAATGCAAAAAATTAGCCAGGAGTGGTGGCATGCATCGGTAGTCCTAGGTACTTTGAAGGCTGAGGTGGGAGGATCACTTGAGCCCAGGGTCAAGCCTGCAGTGAGCTGAGATTGTGCCACTGCACAACAGCCTGGGTGAGAGAGGGAGACCCTGTCTCAAAAATAAATAAATAAATATAGTAGGACGAACTAAACTGATATTTTGATATTATCCATATTTAAAAACTCACAAAAACAGTGCCATGTTTCTTTCTGCCCCATGATACAGTAGGATATGTTAACTCTGTTTCCTTTTCTGAAAATATTTCTCTGAGCTGTCTGCAGCCTTTAGGTCCTCCTTAATTTATTTAATGGTAAAACTGATGTAAAAATCCACTTTGACTTGCACTCTGCTCTTATCAAACTCATGTAACACTGGGTTCCTGTGTCAGTACAATACAATGACATTAAGCTAAATTTCATCTCAACACAAGTGTTTAATCATGGAATAGTTAGGATTTTATCTGCTAGCAACAGGATTTAGACTTGTTGGAATTAACTTCTCTCTCTCCAAAAATGGCCATCTACTCTGTATGTTGTTTGGGTAGATCTTTATTTGTCAATCAGTTCTTTTGCATCCATTCATCACAGTTTATGTCTAAACAGCCCATTGCTTTTTCAACATTAGGAAGAACATTGGATGTCATCAGAAGTTAAACGTTTCTCAGGGAAAATGGTTTTTAAATTAGAGAGGTTAGTAGAAATCAAATATGGATATCAAATAAATTACAGTTATAGTAAATAAATTAAAATGGTTTTACTTGGCTGCCCTGTTCTGGTTATAAATGTGTATTTGAAATATATATGTGTATATATTTGTGTATTTAAAATATGTATGTGTGTGTATATTTGTGCTTCAGATATATATGTATATTTGAAATATATGTAAGTGCTGAAGCAGTCTTATTTACAAGAAAAGAGTGTTCTTTCCTCTATCAGTTTTTGTCACAACCCATACATGATCCTGAACAACTCAGATGCAGTCAACTCATCCTTTTCCAGATATCTCATGGTCCTGCAAAGATCATTAAACAGTTTTGGAAAACTAGCACATATGTTTCTACTTTATTTTTTTATTTTTTTTGAGACGGACTCTTGCTCTGTCGCCCAGGCTGGAGTGCAGTGGCCGGATCTCAGCTCACTGCAAGCTCCACCTCCCGTGTTCACACCATTCTCCTGCCTCAGCCTCCCGTGTAGCTGGGACTACAGGCGCCCGCCACCTCGCCCGGCTGGTTTTTTGTATTTTTTAGTAGAGACGGGATTTCACCGTGTTAGCCAGGATGGTCTCGATCTCCTGACCTTGTGATCCGCCCGTCTCGGCCTCCCAAAGTGCTGGGATTACAGGTTTGAGCCATCGCGCCCAGCCCCATGTTTCTACTTTATTGTAACTCTTTTCTACATTCTCATCCTCAAATGTATTTAGTGAGTACCTACTATAGGCCAACCACTGCCCTAAGTGCTGGGGACACAGCTTAGTTCAAAACAGTCAGAACTTCTGCCCTTGGGAAATTATTCTGTAAGAGAGATAGGCATTTTTAATTTTTTTAATTTTTTGAGGCAGAGTCTTGCTGTTGCCCAGGCTGGAGTGCAGTCGCAAGATTTCGGCTCACTGCAACCTATGCCTCCCAGGTTCAAGCAATTCTCCTGCCTCAGCCTCCTGAGTAGCTGGGAGTACAGGCGCATGCCGCCACGCCTGGGTAATTTTTGTGTTTTTAGTAGAGATAGGGTTTCACCATGTTGACCAGGCTGGTCTTGAACTCCTGACTTCATGTGATCCACCTGTCTCAGCCTCCCAAAGGGCTGGGATTACAGGCATGAGCCACTGCGCCTGGCCATTTTTAATTTTTTTAAACCAACTTTTGTGAAGTTTGATTTACAAACAATAAAACGTACACATTGTAAGTATATACTTCAGTGAAATTTTACAAATGTATTCACCCACACAGCCACTACCTTGATCAAAAACAGAATATTTACATCACTTCAAATCAAGCTCTATCCAAGTCAGGCTCTTCTTGAGCCCTGAGCAGCTGCTAATCTGTTTTCTGTCACTATAGATGTCTTTTAAGAGCTTGGGGTCTCACATTTGATTTTTCCTTCCTTCCTTCCTTCCTTCCTTCCTTCCTTCCTTCCTTCCTTCCTTCCTTCCTTCCTTCCTCTCTCNTCCTTCCTTCCTTCCTTCCTTCCTTCCTTCCTTCCTTCCTTCCTTCCCTCCCTCCCTCCCTCCCTCCTTCCTTCTTCTTTTTCTTCTTCTTCTTCTTCTTCTTCTTTCTTCTTCTGCTTCTTCCTTCTTCCTTTTTTTTTTTTGAGACGGAGTCTTACTCTGTCACCCAGGTTGGAGTGCAATGGCGCCATCTCGGCTCACAGCAACCTCTGCCTCCTGAGTTCAAGCGATTCCCCTGCCTCAGCTTCCCAAGTAGCTGGGATTACAGGCGCACACCACCATGCCCGGCTAATTTTTTGGTATTTTTAGTAGAGACAGGATTTCACCAGGTTGGTCAAGCTAGTCTCCAACCCGACCTCTCCACCTGCCGGCCTCCCAAAGCATTGGGATTATACGCATGAGCCACCATGCTCAGCCTGATTTCTTTTACTCAATATATTTTTGAAATTCATTCATGTTGTACATCAAGTTGTTGATCCCTGTTTATTGATAATTACATTCATTACATTGTATAGATATGCCACAAGTTGTTTTTATTCAACAGTTGATGGACATTTGGGTGGTTTGCAGTTTTTGATTATTAAAAACAAAGTTGGGCCACGCACGGTGGCTCACGCCTGTAATCCCAGCACTTTGGGAGGCCAAGGTGGGTGGATCATGAGGTCTGGAATTTGAGACCATCCTGACCAACATGGTGAAACCCCGTCTCTACTAAAAATACAAAAAACAGCCTGGCGTGGTGGCAGGTGCCTGTAATCCCAGATACTCGGGAGGCTGAGGCACGAGAATCGCTTGAACCTGAAAGGCGGAGGTTGCAATGAGCCAAGATCAGGTCACTGCACTCTAGCATGGGCAACAAGAGCAACATTCTGTCTCAAACAAAAACAAAGCAAAACGAAGCTGGTATGAATATTAACATACAAGCCTCTGTATGAATATACGCTTTTGTACCTAGGTAAATTCGTAGATTACTGGATCATATGATAAAGTGTAAGATTACAAGAAAAGATTGTAAGTTTTCCAAAGTAGTTGTACCATTTTGCATTACCACCACCAACATATCAGAGGTCCAGTTGCTCTGCATCCTTGCCAACATTTGGTATTATCTTTTAATTTTGGGCCATCCTAAAGAACAGGTGGTGATAAAGATGTGCTTCTTACTTGTGCCCGTCTATTTATGTAACCCCATTTAAAAACTGATCATTTTATTAATAAATTTTTAAAAATCTGAAATATTTAGGAATCTTAAATTAAATGTCTGGCTTGACTTTGCAGATATTTTTATTCTATGTTCCCTCACGAAACTCCCAGGCGCTGTATAGGAAACATAAATCCGTTGTCAGGCAGCAGTAGCACGTTATTGCTCTCGGAGCTTGGCTGCTCGTTGGTGCTCGCAACCACAAAGGTCTACGCAAACCTCCACGGTTTCCTCCAGCCTTCGCGTCACCTTTCTAAGAAATTCCCAGAGGGCAGCGCAGACGGGCCGGGCTCTGGGGCTCCGCGCTCCGTCTCTTTCCGGGAACCGCCCACTACCCAGGGCGCCCACAGAGGGTGGAAAAAGAAGATAACTTCCGGTCTCGCGATCGTCTCTAATCTCGCGAGAAGAGAAGGCGGCCGCCGTCGGCCGAACAGAGGCGGTGGCGAGGGAGGGGGTGTGGCCGGGGAGCGCGAAGTCCCGGGAGTAAGGCAGAGGGGGCGGGGTCGCGCGCCCCTGGCGTACGCATGCGTGCACGCCGTCGGTCGGGCTGGGCTGAGAGGGGAGGGGGCGGCGGCGGCAGAGGCGGCGTCGTTATTTCCGTGGTCCGGACAGTGCGTGGCGGCGCGGGTGACCACGGGAGAAGTAGGTAGGGACCGCCCCTGCGTAGCCATTGAAACCCTCTCGCTTGTGTGTCCAAGAGCCGTAGCCCCCCGCGCGTGTGGCGGGCCCTGAGGACCCCAGGTCACCCTGCTGCCCCGGCCCTCCCGCTGCGCGTCAGGTAGGGGCCGCGGGCTCTCCAGTGCCCGCTGTCGGCCGAGGCCCCGGCCTTGCCCGGTGTTGCCGAGGCGACGATCCGGCGCCGGACGTGCCCGCCCTCCTGCGCGGCGACAGCTCTGTCCTTGCTTACGCGCCCAGTGGGACCGGGGCTGGGCCGGGCTGACCCGGGCGGGGCGGAAGGGAAGCGGGTGCCCGCCTCAGGTGTGCCCCGGCCCTAAGCCCGGCCGCTGGGACCCTGCGGTGCGTGCCGGCTCCTCATTCCTCCCGGCGAGGTTCTGCCTGGGTCCGGGCCGGCCCTGGCCCGGGAAAGGTCCCAGCGAGCTCTGGCCAGGTGAAGGGCTGCCTTGATTGACTTCGGTAGTTGCCGCGTGGGGTCCTGGGCTGCGAGAGGGGACCCTGAATAGTGCTTTGGTCATTTGTGGCTATTATTGAAAGTTGGAAGCTCTGGAGTTGTTCTATTCGGGCCAGTGGTGAGATGGTTTGTAATTTTTCTTCTTAAACGGTAGGAAGGCAAAGTATTTATGGGCCCTGGTGGGTGGTGGGCTAATAGTAAATAAGCAGCAGGATTGTTAATTGACGTGAGATTTGATTGCATTAAGATGATTCTTTGCAGGACTGTCCTTAGACTCAGAAGAGTTCTGCTTTAAAGAGTTTAGTAAGACTTCATCCCATACTTAAACAAACACACATTTCTGCAAATGCTCTTGCCCAGAAAACTACAAACTCTCTCTTACATCAGTATTAATTTTACAGGCATAATGGTTATGAAAGCTTCTGTAGATGATGATGATTCAGGATGGGAGCTCAGTATGCCAGAAAAAATGGAAAAAAGCAATACAAACTGGGTGGACATTACCCAAGATTTTGAAGAAGCTTGTCGAGGTGAGTCTGATTTTTGGATTAGAAGTTCAACATCTGAGAGGGGTAGAATGACTATTGTGCTTTCTAAACTTACCTCATTCGATGAAATCAACAGGTGAGTGTGGTTTGTTGAGTTTGTTAGCCACACTTACTCTGTATCCTCTAATTTTAACTTTAAAGCAAGCATATATTTGATACAGCATTAAATACAGATGTTAAGAAAGTTTTTTAAAATTGATTTTTTCTTACTTTAACAGGTTAGAGAGAGCAGTAATTTCTTAACTGTGGAAAACAGTTAATCTAAAAGATGGTGGTATTTTTGTATGTTTGAGGTTTCAGAATGATCAGATCACATCATTCCTTGCTTAAGATCATCCAGTGGCTTCCTGTTGCAGGTAGAATAAAATCCAAACTCCTTCCCTATGGGTCTATAAAATCTGGTCCCTGTCTACCACTCAGGTTTCATTTATGTGCCACTGCCTCTGCCAGACTTATTACATTGCAGTCACAGGTCTTTCTTATCTCTTCGTGATGCACACCAAAGTGGTTCTCCCAGGTGTTTGCATTTTTTGTTTTCTCTCTTTTAAATTACTTTGCCCCTAGCTTTCACACAATTCTTCTTAAGTGTTACCTCCCTGGTGAGGACCTCAGAACAACCCCTCATTCTCTCCTCTGCAATTCCACCTCAGTTGAATCACTTTTTATTTTCCTCATACAACTTATCTTTTTCAGAAGCCATAATTTTCCATTATTTCTTGTTTATTTTCAGTCTCACTCACTGGAATATAAGCTCTGTAACCCTAGTACACAGAACAGTTCCTGGCACATAGTAAATTCAATAAACAGGAATAAATGGGGAAATGAACATGCTTGTTGGTTGAGGAGAAAGAGTCTAGGGAGAGACTGAAGGGAAAGGAACAAATACTGGAGTGAGAGCTTGAACGTTAAAGAGAGGATGAGATCAAGGAGATGGTAGAGAAATTGGGGAAAAGCATAGGGATACATTGAGACAGGAAGGACTGAAGTTAGGATGAAGATAAAAGTATATTTCTAAGTGACAGAGGAGGACTGATGACGGAATTCACACCTGATGGCTGGCTCGTATTGTCTCAAGCAGCTTAGGTCTTTTGATGATGGTTGGGGTGTGTTTGGATAGTGCTCTGAAGAGGAGGAGTAAAGACTTGGGGCAGCTGCAGGTGGAAAGGGAGCCAGCTATATATAAGCAAAATGGTAAATCATGTGCCAGCCTTTGTTTTGAGATCACTTTTTATAGCCTCAGTGAAACAGTGGAAAGAACATAAGACTGGGGGTTGAGTGACTGCCCATATATGTCTGTCTAAGGAAGAGACAAAGCAGTGTCAAGTTACAGTGTAGTTTTTGTGCTCAGAGATCTTAGACTATTAAGTGGATTATATCTGTCATCTTGCACTGATTTTAAGTAATCTCTATTAGGAGGCTGTAATTATTAACCTAAATAGGGAAGGTTTTTGAAGGACATGTGGCTTGGATTGGGCCTTAAGGAGACAGAGTTTTTACGAGGGGAGGTGACAGAGTTATTCTAGACTGAGATGAACTATATGAGTCAGAGTTCAGTGAGGATTTTATGTTAGGGGAATAATAAGTAATTTTGCTTGGCCACAAAACAGTTTTCAATGCTGGGAATTATAGAGGGTCTTTAGTGCCATTGATGTTTTCTGTTTGTTTTTGTTTTTTTAGTTTGAGCTAGTTTTATAGGCAGTAGGAGTTTTTTAATGGATTTGAGCGTAAGATTGAAATTTTATTCCCCTTGATCAGTACAGTGGCTTGGACGGAGTAGTTTCTCCGTAAGTAATGAGTAAGCTTTATAGTCAGATATGGGCTGGAGTCCTAACTCTGTCACTTACTAGTTTAGTTTCCTTGGAGTTTAATTAATCTGAATCTTAGTTTTCTACTCTGGAAAACAGAACTTCTTTAGAGAATTTTGGGGATTAAATGAGACAGTGGATATAAAGTACTGGATCTGTAGTAGCATTCAATGATGGTAACTGTTGTTACTCAAGGTATTTAATTTAGAGTTGAAAGCATATAAAGTTTCTCTACTAGCATAATTTATGATGGATTAGGATGAAAAGAATCTATAACCTTAGACAAGGTTTGCACTCAGCCCAGATTAGGGCATTAAGGCCTTGGACTAGGCCTTGACAGAATGGAGAAGGGTAACATATGAGAATGAATAAGTTCATGTTGCTGGAGAGGTGAAAGAAACATGAGAGATGATGTGTTCCTTAAACTTTTGGTGACTGCAGAGGAGAGTGAGCGTGTACACTGCTTCTCAACCTCTCCTTCTCAGATCTTATGGGTAGAGTTCAAAGTGTCTTAATTCGTAGATACAAGATATCTTTATAATTTCCTGTTTTATCTTAGAAATTCATGGAAGAGTTTGCATTTTACAACATGTTTGTTGTTTGAGGGGAACACTTAACATTTCATTTATGTTAACGGTCTTTTGCTTCCTACATCATCACATTAATTTGCTATTAGGCAGCTGTGCAAATTTTTATCCTGTGTCTTTGAATCCCGTGGGACATGATGTTCACCAGGGTTGTTGCATACCACAGTTTGAAAACCACAGGTCTGCAGAATTTAGTCTCAATGAAATACAACTGTAGAGGTCCTCTTAATTTTAGTCTTGCAGCTTGCTTTCATATATACATTCTCTACTTGGTTTTGATTGTAAGAAAACTTGAACCCAAGAAAGCAGTTTAGAATACTGGTGGGAGAGATGTTTTGGCTTGCCTTTGAGTTATATCATAAATTAGCCTTATTTCTTTGTGAAGGAACCTTGAGTGGGAGATAAAGTTTAATCCATGCTTCACTGTGGATAGAGAGGGGGTGGCATGCCATTTTGTGGACAACATCATACCATCCTATTAACTCTTTCATAATTAGCTCTTGCACTGTGTCGAGTGGCACAGATGTGAGGTATCCTTCTTGGAACTAAAAAAAATTGATGTAGAATTAATCTTCATATATAGATTTAGGACTAAAGACTGTTGGCAGTTCTTGAGCCTGTGGTATTTATTTTCCCTTCTTGGAATAATCAGATTTGTAGTCTTGATTATGGTTTAGGCTTCTGTTCTAGTGACTTTCTAAAAACTAAATTCGAAACAGATATGGTTACATTCTTTCTTTTAACTTGCAGTAATCTCTCCCCTTTGGTGACAATGTAATGGCATTTGGCTAGACTCTGGTGATTTTTTTAGTACCACAAAATAGTCTGCATACTGATGATGAAGTTGTTTTTAATGCACATTTGTACTTATTTTTTTAGTGGCTCTTTAAAGTCCTGAATCAAATACAAACTTTTAACTTTTATGATTTATTTTATTTCCTACTAGGCAGGTGGCACACATTCCCTATAACTACTCTTGAGGCTCTTATCAGGTGGCACACATTCCCTATAACTACTCTTGAGGCTCTTATTTTTTTCTTTTCTAAATTATTTGTAATTTAGTCATTGTTGTTTTGTCTGATAGGAAATATGTGATTATTTTAAGTAACACTTCTAGGCTTTTTTTAAAAAAAAAATTATAAATTAATTTTTTTTTTCTTTTTAGAGTTAGGGTTTTGCTTTGTCACCCAGGCTGAAGTGCATAGAATGCCATGATCATTCCTCACTATAGCCTTGACTATAGGCTGGGTTCAAGCAATCCTCTCATCTCAGCCTTGTGAGTAGCTGAGACTATAGGCACGTGCTATGCCTGGCTTATTTTGTTTTTTTTGTAGAGACATTATGTTACGTAGGCTGGTCTCAAACTCCTGGCCTTAAGGGATCCTCTCACCTTAGCTTCCCAAAGTGTGGGAATTATAAGTGTGAACCACTGTGTCCAGCTTCTAGGCTTTCCTTCTCTAGGAAACCTTGCCTAATTTAAACTGTCTCATTTTTCTACCTATTCCATTTGGTTTTTCTTATTTAGATGCTTTCTCAATTATAAACCCACAACTTGGAAATTTCACTTAAACATAAATGATCATATGACATACACTCCTCCTGCTGCTGCCCATCAGATTCCCTTCTCCACACTATGGATAGCAACATTCTCTCCTAGGATGATGGCGCCAGTGGTATCTGGAGTCCAGAAGTAATGCAAATCTGCCGTGCTGACTTCCATTCTTTTTATGTTTTAGTCTAGGAGGATATGGGCCCAATCTCTCCTTCCGTTTTCTCTCTTTGATGGCTTAGTTTAAGCTTGTCCAACCCACTGCTCAAGGGCTGCATGTGGCCCAGGATGACTTTGAATGTGGCCCAACACAAATTCGTAAACTTTCTTAAAACATTATGAGATTTTTTTTGCGATTTTTTTTTTTTTTTTAAAGCTCATCACCTATCGTTAGTGTATTTTATGTGTAGCCTAAGACAATTATTCTTTCAGTGTGGCCCACGGAAGCCACAAGATTGGCATGCCTGGCTTTGTTCATTCCTCTGTAGTCAGTTTTTATTACCAGCACCATTGGTTAAGGCCTTCCATATCCATTCATCTTCTGCAGTTCTTGTTTAGTACTTTAGGAAAATTCCTTTTACACTTTCTCTTGCCTCTTGTAAAACCTGGGATGCTTAAGCTTCTTGTTGCTCTTCCTGTCTTTTCTGTCTTCTCTCACCAAGAACATTTGTAGGTGCTCAATACATATATTTGTTTGAAGAATGAATGAATATTGTAAGGCCTTGTTTCTTCATACTGGAGAATACTTGGATCTGGGATTACAGAAGTTTGAGAACCACTGCAGTGCATAAAATGCTGTCATTTTGGGGGATTGCCTGTAACCAGCATAATCATGAACCACAAGCATGGACACTGAAATTATGTTGATACTTGATTATAGTGTTATTATCTAGGTGATCTAGAATATTCTGTGATTTTTTTTTCTAAGATTATCATTGAACTGATTACATCACTCTTAAACATTATGGAAAAAATACAAATTCTTTGTGAAACTTTCAGTGACATCTTTTTTGCCCCCCACACTCCCATACGTGTGGGGTGAGAGTCATTGTTCTAGGAATTTACTGTTAGCACTTGATTCTAAGAGGAAAAGGATGGATGGATGGAAATTGTCTTGGCAAAAGATCTAGGCAACCTGTAAAATTGCTTTCCTTGTTCTGTGCCATCCAGACTGTTATCAGAGGTGGGGCATGGGCAAGATGGCCAGCACTGGCATTTATGGATCACTTTAGATTAGTGGTTCTCAACTGGGGGTGATTTTTCATCTCAGGGGACTTTAATGTCTTGAGACATTTTTGATTGTCACAGTGTATATGAGGTGGTGCTACTGGCATCTAACAAGTACATGCCAGGTATACTGTTCATTCAATTCAACACACAGGGCAGCCCCCACAAACAAATAATTACCCTCTTCAAAATATCAATAATGCTGCAAGTTCACCGCATTTAGATATCAAGTTCACTGCATTTAGATTACTTTCAAGAAGGTTCAGCTGTCACTTAACCTCTCAAACCCTGAATTCTTCAGGAAAGGAACATATGGATACTGGACTTAACATCCTTAGCAACTAGCATTGACATAGAGCAGGCCGTGTGAGTGGGCCCTTTGATGCAGTTTGAGGGCTCTTCTGCAGGGTTAAATGCTCTTACCAGATTTTCCCTTCATCACGTGTAGTGTATCTTGCTTCATCTTAGGAGCTTTAGTTAATAAAAAAGGAGTCCCTAGAAGATACCACGTTCCACCTTTTAGCTGATTCTTTCGATATTTATCTTGCTGGTTTTGGGCAGCATGCTTTTATACTACTTTTTGATTTCCTTCATTCCCAGTTTAGCCTGTATCTATGGACTTAACCCCCTATAGTTATAGGTAGCTACACTGTGGATATGCAAATATTATTCATAGCTGAGCCAAGCAGTAAAACTATTACTACTTTTTCTTTCCTGCATACATCTTCTGTTTTACACAAAAATTTTTACCCAAAAATTGGTGTACTTATCATTAATTCTACTTCAGACTCTTTACCAGTTGTCTAAATCTCCATAAGACATTCAGACTGATTGGATAGCCTGGTGGTGTCATCTCCTTATAGATCTTTCTTCTTGATCCTCTTAACTGCAATCTAGGTTTATTGCCTTTTGTACCTAGTATGTAACTTCATTCTGAGATCTTCTTTTCTTCATCAGCCTGGGGTGTCTTTTCTCTCTTGTTATAACTGGACATCATTATTATCTTCTTGAGTAAAGTGCATGGGAGATGAAATGTTTTGAGGCTCTTAATATCTGAAAATGTCTTTTTTCTGTCTTCCCACTTGACTGATATTATGTCTGGGTGCCTTTGAGAATTTTGAAGGCATTGTCCATTGATCTTTTGCTATTAAGAAATCTGATGACATTCTGATACATGTGAAAGTTATATGTCGATACCTTTATTCTTTTTTTTTTTTTTGAGATGGAGTTTCGCTCTTGCTGCCCAGGCTGGAGTGCAATGGCACGATCTCAGCTCACTGCAACCTCCATCTCCTGGGTTCAGGCAATTCTCCTGCCTCAGCCTCCCAAGTAGCTGGGATTACAGGCGCCTGCCACATGCTCAGCTAATTTTTGTATTTTTAGTAGAGACAGGGTTTCGCCCTGTTGGCCAGCCAGCAATTGAACTCATGACGTCAGGTGATCCACCCATCTCAGCCTCCCAAAGTGGTGGGATTACAGGTGGTAGCCACCATGCCTGGCCTTGATACCTTTCATACATAAGTTTTTGGGATCTTCTGTTTGTCATCCTTGTCCGGAACTTTCACAGTGGTCTGGAACCTTTTCACTTTGATGCTTCAGTTTTAGGAAGCATCCTTGAATTATTCTATTTGTTTTTCCTATACTCTCCTTATGGAATGTCTTTTATTTGGATATTGAATCTCCTAAACTTGTTCTATTTTTTTCTTATCCTTTCTTCCCTATTTTTCTTTTTTTTTTTTTTGAGACAAAGTTTCACTCTTGTTGCCCAGGCTGGAGTGCAATGGCATAATCTCGGCTCACTGCAACCTCCACCTCCCGGGTTCAAGCAATTCTCCTGCCTTGGCCTCCCGAGTAGCTGGGACTACAGGCGCCCACCACTATGCCCAGCTAATTTTTGTATTTTTGATAGAGACGGGGTTTCAGTGTTGGCTAGGCTGGTCTCAAACTCTTGACCTTGTGATCCACCCGCCTTGGCCTCCCAAAGTGCTGGAATTACAGGTGTGAGCCACTGTGCCCGACCCCTTTTTTCCCTATTTTTTGATGTCTTTTTCCTCAACTTCATCTTCCAGATCTTTCATTGCACTTTTCTTTTCTCCTGCGATGTTTTAAATTTTGAATCATTACATCTATGGCTTGAGTCCAGTTTTCCTCATATCAGATATTTCCCTTTGCTCTGAGTGGTGTAAGCTGTATACTATTGAGCCTTCTTAAGGCTTTAACTTAAAAGTAGAAGTAACTTTAAAAAAAACAAAACAGTTTATCATGTTACCCTTACTTTAGTAGTTTGGTGTCATCTGGAATTGCTGGGATCCCCAAGACTGTTTTGCAGGATATGCAGAGTTGAAACAGTTTGGTGGTAATACTAAAAAGGTACTTGCCTTTTTGACTGTTACTCTCTTATTAGTATACGGTGGAGTTTTTCAGAGGCTAAATGATGTGTGATGATATCATTGCTCTGATGGCTAATGATAATTTGAAACATTATCCTTCTCATTAAATTTTTTGAGAAATGCTGCTTGGTTGGATAAGGCCCAATTTACTCAATTCTGTAGTGCTATACAAGATCATGATTCTGTGTTCAGTCATTGATCATGCAGGGGGGTGCTTGTACTGTGCTTCGTGAGTAAATTCTTAAGTTTACTGTCTATAAAGTTTAGTGAGAGATACGATTACTGAAGTTCTTCTTTTTAGAGATGGAGTTTTGCTCTTTTTGCTCAGGCTGGAGAGCAGTGGCGCAATCTCAGCTCACTGTAACCTCCGCCTCCCGGGTCCAAGCAATTCTCATGCCTCAGCCTCCCAAGTAGTTGGGATTGCAAGCATGTGCCACCGTACCCGGCTAATTTTGTATTTTTAGTAGAGACAGGGTTTCACCATTTTGGCCAGGCTGTTCTCGAACTCCTGACCTCAGGTGATCCACCCGCCTTGGCCTCCCAAAGTGCTGGAATTACAGGTGTAAGCCACTGCACCCCTGATTACTGAAGTTCTGAGGAATC
Source organism: Theropithecus gelada (assembly GCF_003255815.1). Lineage (NCBI taxonomy): Eukaryota > Metazoa > Chordata > Mammalia > Primates > Cercopithecidae > Theropithecus > Theropithecus gelada. The sequence goes on from NC_037683.1 coordinate 99,232,374, forward strand.
TTCCGAGTCATCTGGTCTGACCTTTCATTTTACAGATGAGGAAACCAAGGCCAAGAGTGATTGACTTGCTTCTAGATCTGTGGGGTGTTTTTAAGTTTGATGAAGCTATTTGGTACCCACATTTACCCTAAATACATGATAGATTATTACAGTTTCCAAACTTTTCAGTCTTAGGACCCCTTTATAGTTTCAAAAATTACAGTCTATGTGTGTGTTTTATATATATATGATTATTAGAATTTAAAACTGAGACATTTAAAAAATATCCATTTAAAAACGATGATGGGCTGGGCATGGTGGCTCACGCCTGTAATCCCAGCACTTTGGGAGGCCAAGATGGGTGGATTACTGGAGGTCAGCTTCGAGACCAGTCTGGCCAACACAGTGAAACCCCACCTCTACTGAAATACAAAAATATTAGCCGGGTGTGGCAGTGTGCACCTATAGTACCAGCTACTCGGGAGGCTGATGCAGGAAAATTGCTTGAACCTGGGAGGTGGAGGTTGCAGTGAACTGAGATCATGCCACTGCACTCCAGCTGGGACAACAGAGTGAGACACCATCTCAAAACAAAAAAACAAGAAAACAACCCATTGTATGTTAACATAAATAACATATTTTTTTATTGAGAAATAATTGTATTTTCCAAAACAAAAATAATATGGAAAAGTAGAGTTTGACATTTTTGCAAATCACTTTAATGTCTGGCATAACAGAGGGCAGCTGAATTCTCATATTTGCTTCTATAATTCAGTCTGTTGCCACATGTTGTTTTGGTTGAAGTAGCTGACATAAATCTGGCCTCACCAAATATGTAGTTGAAAAATGGAGGAATCTTCAGATAATTTTGGATATTCCTCTTTGATACTCCAGAAACTTGACAGGTGGTCATTTCTTAAAGGTTAGTTGCAGTCTGGAATCTGAAACCCTATCAATGGACTCTTTATGCTCTGTTACATTAAAATTCATTGCTCTTTCTTGAACTTTGAGTGGCTTTTTTTTTTTTGAGACGGAGTCTCGCTCTGTCACCCAGGCTGGAGTGCAGTGGCGCGATCTCGGCTCACTGCAAGCTCCGCCTCCCGGGTTCATGCCATTCTCTTGCCTCAGCCTCCTGAGTAGCTGGGACTACAGGCGCCCGCCACCGTGCCCGGCTAATTTTTTGTGTTTTAGTAGAGACGGGGTTTTACCGTAGTCTCAATCTCCTGACCTTGTGATCCGCCCGCCTCGGCCTCCCAAAGTGCTGGGATTTGAGTGGCTTTTTAATCCATGCCTGATTTTGTAACATGCATTGCCATTTGGAAAATACTGTTATTCAATAAGTTATGCAGATCTTCCAGATTTTTTGTTTTTGAAGCATAGTCCTGCTCTGTCACCCAGTCTGGAGTCCAGTGGTGCGATCTTTGCTGACTGTCACCTCTGCCTCCGGGTTCAAGGGATTCTCCTGTCTTAGCCTCCTGAATAGAGTAGCTGGGATTACAGGTGTGCACCACCACGCCTGGCTAATTTTTGTATTTTTACTAGAGACGGGGTTTCGCCATGTTGGCCAGGCTGGTCTGGATCTCCTGACCTCAAGTGATTTGCCTGCCTCGACCTCCCAAAGTGCTGGGATTGCAGGCATGAGCCACCGCGCCTGGCTAGATCTTCCAAATTGTTAACACGTTTCATTATATAATATTAATAAGCACATTTGTTGTTATCACTACCAATACAGAAAGCTCTTCTAAGTTTTGGGAAATTGTTAGACTTACAGTGGCAGATACATATTTTCCAAAATTTTAGTTTCTGCTTGAAAGCTCAAATTTTATTATTGGCAACAAATATCGTCAGTTTTTCTTGAAGTGACAGATTCATTTATTTTTTTTAAAAATGCCACATTCTCAAGTCTGAATAACATAGTCTGTTGATTGTTTTTGTTTTTTCAGGTAAAAGTAGTGTTCTGTAATAATTGTGCAAGTGTTTTTTTTTTTTTTTTTTTTTTGATATGAAGTTTTGCTCTTTATGCCCAGACTGGAGTGCAATGGCGTGATCTCAGCTCACCGCAACTTTTACCTCCTGGGTTCAAACAATTCTCCTGCCTCAACCCCCTGAGTAGCTGGGATTACAGGCGCATGCCACCATCCCAAGCTAATTTTGTATTTTTAGTCGAGACGGGGTTTCACCATGTTGGCCAGGCTGGTCTTGAACTCCTGACCTCCAGTAATCCACCTGCCTCGGCTTCCCAAAGTGTTGGGATTATAGGTGTGAGCCACTGTGCCTAGCTGTGCAAAATTTTTTTTCCCCAAGACAACTGTCTTTCTTTGATATGCAGCAGAAGTGTTTGTCTGCTTCCCATTTTTTCAAGTAGAATATTTAACAACTTATACAAAGTTGAAACTGAGTAAAATTAATCAGGGCTGGTGCTAGGGTGAAGTGAGTGAGGTACCTTACGGTGCAAAATTTAAGAAAGCAAGAACTAAAAGTGAATACATTTTGCTCTATAGGTACCTCAGTTACCGCACCCTGGCCCTGAGAGCAATAATGTTTACTGCTTTATCAAGGTTGTTCTTTTATTTTCCCCAGCTTTTTTATTGTGTTAAAATAAACAACATAATATTTACAATCTTAGGCCAGGCGTGATGGCTCATGCCCGTGATCCCAGCACTTTGGGAGGCCAAGGCGGCAGATCACTAGAGCTCAGAAGTTTGAGACCAACCCCAGCAACATGACGAAACCCCGTCTCTATAAGAAAATACAAAACATTAGCTGGTCATGGTGGTTTGCACATGTAGTCCCAGTTACCCAGGAGGCTGAGGTGGGAGGATCACCTGAGCCTGGGAGGTCAAGGCTGCAGTGAGCTGTGATAGCACCACTGCTCTCCAGCCTGGGCAACAGAGTGAGACCTGTCTCAAGAGAAATTTTTTTTTTTAACCAGCTTAACCATTTTTAAATGTACAGTTCAGTGGTATTTAATACATTTGTCGTGCTAACATCACCACCATTCATATCCAGGACTCTTATCTTGTGAAGCTAAAATTCTCTATCCATTAAACAAATGGTAAGTCTTCATCATTCCTCTCCCCATTCTCTGGTAACCAGCAGTCTACACTATGACTTTTTTTCTTTTTTTGAGACAGAATTTCACCCTGTTGCCCAGAGTGGAGTGCAATGGCGCAATCTCAGCTCACTGCAACCTCCGCCTCCTGGTTCAAGTGATTCTTCCACCTCAGCCTCCCAAGTAGCTGGGACTACAGGCACCCACCACTATGCCTGACTAATTTTTGTATTTTTTTGGTAGAGATGGGGTTTCACTACGTTGGGCAGGCTGGTCTCGAACTCCTGACCTCAGGTGATCTGCCTGCCTTGGCCTTCCAAAATGCTGGGATTACAGGCATGAGCTAGCACGCCTGGCCCTATAGTGTTATTTTTGACTACTTTAAGTATTTCATTTAAGTGAACTCATATAGTATTTGTCTTTTTGTGCCTGGCTTTTTTCACTTAGCATAATGTCCTCGAGGTTAGTCTATGTTGTAGCATGTCAGAAGTTCCTTCCTTTTTAAGACTGAATAATATTCCATTGTATGTGTATACCATGGCTTATCATTCATCTGTCAGTGGGCACTTGGGTTGTTTCCCATGTTTTAGTGCTTGTGAATAAAGCTACTGTGAACATGAGCATACAAGTACCTCTTTGAGACTCTGTTTTCAGTCTTTCTGGGTATATGCTCAGAATTTGAACTGGCTGGATCATATGGTAATTTGGTTTAAATTTTTTTTTTCTTTTCCTTTTTTTTTTTTTTTTTTTTAAGAGACAGGGTCTTGCTCTGTTACCCAGGCTGGAGTTCAGTGGTTCTGTTGTGGCTTTCTATTACCTTAAACTATAGGGTTCAAGCAATCCTCCCACCTCAGCCTCCCCAGTAGCTAGGACTACAGGTGTGCACCACCATGCCTGGCTAATTTTAAAAGATATTTTGTAGATATAGGGTCTCACTGTGTTGATCAGGCTGGTCTTGAACTCGTGGGCTTAGGCAGTCCTCCCGCCTTGGCCTCCCACAGTGCTGGGATTATGGGTGTGAGCCACTGCATCTGTCCTGTTTTTAATTTTTTAAGGAACTGCTATACTATTTTCCACAGTGTCTCAACCATTTTACAAACCTGCCAGCAGTACACAAGGGTTTCAGTTTCTACACATCCTTATAACACTTATTTTCTGCAGGGTTTTTTTTTTTTTTGTAGTAGCCATCCTAATGTGTGTAAGGCGGTGTCATTGTAATTTTAATTTGCACTTTCCTAATGAATAGTGATCATCAAGGGCATTCTTAGATTGAAGAAAATTTTTGCCTTTTTTTAGCCATAAGTGCATGGAAGTGCAGGGTACATGATTAATTTAGCTTGGGGCCGCTGTCTTGATATGTGCTGAAGCTGCAGCAGTTTTGCCCTCCAGTGCCTTTTTGCCTTCCTGTCATTGTTTTTGCATCATTAGTACAGGTGTCTACACAATAAAAAAAGACAATGAATGTTTTCGTATGATTATCAAAGTAATTTTAACATTGCAGGCTCCTGGGTTCCCAGATCACTCTTTGAGAATTGCTGGATTACTAGTATGTGTTCTATGTTTTGTTGTTTTGTTTTGTTTTGTTTGAGATGGAGTCTTCCTCTGTCACCCATGTTGGAGTGCAGTGGCACAATCTCGGCTCACTGCAACCTCCGCCTTCTGGGTTTAAGTGATTCTCCTGCCTCAGCCTCCCAAGTAGCTGGGATTACAGGCACCCACCACCACACCTGGCTATTTTTGTATTTTTAGTAGAGATGGGGTGTCACCATGTTGGCCATGCTGGTCTCAAACTCCTGACCTCAAGTAATCCACTAGCCTCAGCCTTATTGTTGTATTTTTATACATGATTCTTATCTGTTTCAGTACCTGGAACTGTTAAAAATTAATGTTATTTAACTTACAGTTGGCTAAGGAAGATTGGCTACAGTTCAGAAAACTGCTTACACCTTCCACAGGATTTAGCCATAAATTTTTTTTTTTCCCCAGACGGAGTCTCGCTCTGTTGCGCAGGCTGGAGTGCAGTAGTAGCGCGATCTCGGCTCACTGCAAGCTCTGCCTCCTGGGTTCACGCCATTCTGCTGCCTCAGCCTCCTGAGTAGCTGGGACTACAGGCGCCCGCCACCATGCCGGGCTAATTTTTTTGTATTTTTAGTAGAGACAGGGTTTCACCATGTTAGTCAGGATGATCTCGATCTCCTGACCTCATGAGCCACCCACCTTGGCCCCCCAAGGTGCTGCGATTACAGGTGTGAGCCACTGTGCCTGGCCACCATCAATATTTAATTTACTTAGCATGTTATAGCAGTGATTTCTGACTTACCTGCGTATTAAAATCATCTGGAGTGCTCTAAAACCAGTGTATAGTTCCCCGCTCTAGATTTCATTGGTTCCCAACTCTAGATTTCATTGGTTTGGGATGCTGCTTGGACTTTGGGGTTTCAAAAGTTTCTCAGTTGACTCTAATATGCAGCCGAGGTTGAGGACCAGTGCTTTATAGTGATTGAACACTGTTTTGATTACCTGTTTACTCAAGTGTTTTCTATATAATTTAAATACAATAGGATTTAAAAAAATGGTTTTGACACTGTTACTGGAACAGAAGAAATTAGATTATGGTAACATGGTTTAAAAACTTGAGAAGTAGCAGTCAGTTCTATGTAAAAGTTTACTTGGGGAAGTATACTAGTGATTTTTTAAAATGGGGTTGGTAATTCTGATTGGAATATTATGGCCTGTGATGGGTCACTTATTCTCAAAAGTATTTTTTTTTTTTCTTAAACCACTTGATTTATAGTATTCTTTTGTATTTACATAAGTACTCACTGTACAGAATTATTGGGGGAACCTGCCCCTAATAATTTGATGTGAGTCCTTTTCTATTTTCCCTAAGTGTTTGCCAGTCTGAGAAATAAAAGGAAAGAGTACAAAAGAGAGAAATTTTAAAGCTGGGTGTCCGGGGGAGACATCACATGTCGGCAGGTTCTGTGGTGCACCCCAAGCCGCAAAACCAGCAAGTTTTTATTAGTGATTTGCAAAAGGGGAGAGAGTGTACAAATAGGATGTGGGTCACAGAAATCACGTGTTTCACAAGGCAATAAAATATCACAGAAATATCACAATAAAATACCACAGAAATCACATGTTTCACAAGGCAAATGGAGGCAGGGCGAGATCGCAGGACTGAGGCGAAATTAAAATTGCTAATGAAGTTTTGGCATGCATTGTCGTTGATAACATCTTATCAGGAGACAGCATTTGAGAGCAGACAACCGGTCTGACCAAAATTTATTAGGTGGGAATTTCCTCATCCTAATAAGCCTGGGAGCACTATGGGAGACTGGGACTTACTTCATCCCTTATCTACAACCGTAAAAGACAGATGTCCCTAGAGCAGCCATTTTAGAGACCTCCCCCAAGGCACACATTCTCTTTCTCAGAGGCTGTTCCTTGCTGAGAAAAATAATTCAGCGATATTTCTCCTGTTTGCTTTTGAAAGAAGAGAAATATGGCTCTGTTCTGCCTGGCTCTCAGGCAGCCAGACCTAATGGTTATCTCCCTTGTTCCCTCAGCATCGCTGTTATCCTGTTCTTTTTTTCAGGGTGCCCAGATTTCATATTGTTTAAACAATTTGTGTAGTTAACACAATCATCACAGGGTCCTGAGGCGACATTCATCCTCACCTTACAAAGATGATGGGATTAAGAGACTAAAGACAAGACAGGCATAGGAAATCACAAGAGTATTGTTGGGAAAGTGGTAAATGTCCATGAAATCTTCACAGTTTATGTTCAGAGATTGCAGTAAAGACAGGCATAAGAAATTATAAAAGTATTAATTTGGGTAACTTAATGAATGTGCATGAAATCTTCACAATTTATGTTCTTCTGCCATGGCTTCAGCTGGTCCCTCCGTTCAGGGTCCCTGACTTCCCGCAGCATAGAATGCATTATATTAGTAATGGAGTAGAAGTAAGTATTTCTTAGAAAATGAATTTTAAAGTAATACAAGCACATTTTTTTCAGGTGCTAATGTCTTTTTTTTCTTAGAATTAAAAGGATTTTTCTTTTTTTTTTAGAATTAAAGTTGGGAGAACTACTTCATGATAAGCTGTAAGTATTCTTTGAAAATGGTGTAGTGTAATATTTCAGTCTTTTTTTTTTCTCATGTGGAGTAATATTCCCTGAAGTTTGAGTAAATTTACATTTCAAAATTATGAAAATAAAACTAATTATAAATATATTTTTAACTGTGATGAACTATTTTGGGGCAGCTGACCCTAGTTGTGATGTGAAATGGTTATACCCAGGGAAACTGTAACTTATGGTCCTTTCCTGGAGAGCAGATGTAATGAATGTGGAATTTTTTGAAGAAAAGGTATCAGTTGTATGTCATATGTGATAGGTTGGTTGATAACCAGAAATTGGGTGACTAAGTGCCTAGATAAAAGTAAAAGAGAATCCCTGTGTCTTAGTCAGTTTAGTGTTGCTATAGCTAAATACCTGAAACTGGGGAGTTTATAAAGAGGTTTATTTGACACAATCCCTGTGTCTTAGTCAGTTTAGTGTTGCTGTAGCTGAATACCTGAGACTGGGGAGTTTATAAAGAGGTTTATTTGATGACTGGAAGGTTCAAGATTGGGCAGCTGCATCTAGTGAGAGCTTTAGGCTGCTTCAACTCATGGTGGAAAGCAGAAGGGGAGCAGCGGGGAGTGGCATGTGGTGCGAGGAGATCACATGGCAGGGGAGGATGCAAGAAAGAGAAACCGAGGAAGTCAGAGTCTTTAAAACAACCCACCCTCTTGGATGGTATTGTTGACCCTTGAACAACTTGGGGATTGGGGTGCTGACCCCCCCCCCTTACAGTAAAAAATCCACATAAAACCTTTGACTCCGCCAAAATCTTAACTACTGGTAGCCTGTCATTGACTGGAAGTCTTACCAATAACATAAACAGTTGATTAACACATATTTTGTGTGTCATATGTGCCATATACTGTATTCTTACAATAAACTAGGGAAAAGAAAATGTTATGAAGAAAATTATAAGGAAGAGAAAATATACTTACTGTTCGTTAAGTGGATCATCATAAAGGTTTTCATGTTTGTCATATTTGTGTTGAGCAGACTGAGGAAGGAAGAGGAAGTTAGTCTTGCAGTCTCTGGTGGCACAGGTGCAAGAAAACCTTTGTCTAAGCGGACTCATGCAGTCCAAACACATGTTGTGAAAGGGTCAACTGTAATTCATTCCTGGGAGAGCAAGAACTCACCTCCCTCGGAGGGCTTTAATCTATTCATGGGGATTCTCCCCCATGCCCAAGACACTTCCCACTAGGCCTCACCTCCCAACACTGCCACATTGGGGATCAAGTTTTAACATGAATTTTGGTGGAGGCAAACCACATTCAAACCATAGCACCTTGGAAAAACAAAATAAATGGAAATACTTGTTCATGTTTATATGCCTATATATAGCCCCAGTTCCTATACTGCCATGGCCAGGCTCAATTTTCAGGGTTAGGAATGTGAAACTTTTAATTAGTAAGTAGACAAGATTGGACATTGTGGTTGTGGGGAAGGGAAAGTAGAATCTGAAATTCAGTTCTTCTCAGATTTGAGTGTGCGACAGAATCATCTGGAGGGCTTACTAAAGCATAGATTGCTGGGCCCCACCCCGAGAATTCTTTATTAGGTCTAGTGTGAGACCACAGAAATCTTAAATATTTCTTTTTTTGTTGTTGTTTTGTTTTGAGATGGAGTTTTGCTCTTGTTGCCCAGGCTGGAGTGCAGCGGTGCGATCTCAGCCCACCGCAACCTCTGCCTCCCGGGTTCAAGCGATTCTCCTGCCTCAGCCTTCCAAGTAGCTGCGATTACAGGCATGCGCCACCATGCCCAGCTGTTTTGTAACAGGGTTTCTCCATGTTGGTCAGGCTGGTTTGAACTCCCAACCTCAGGTGATCCACCCGCCTCGGCCTCCCAAAGTGTTGGGATCACAGGCGTGAGCCACCACGCCCGGCAGAAATCTTTTTCTTCCTCACAGTGCATGTAAAATCATTTGAGTGGCAAGTACATGAAATAATTTTTGTATCAATCGACAGTTAATTGAAGTAGAAGTGTTAGCAAGTTGAGAAGACTGAATACATAGAATAGTTATTAAAAGTAGTATAATTTTATACCATTGTGAAAATATGAATAAGCTTACTGGCTCAAAAACAATCTGTGGACTTAATTTTTTTATTTGCAGATTTGGTCTTTTTGAAGCCATGTCTGCTATTGAAATGATGGATCCCAAGATGGATGCTGGCATGATTGGAAACCAAGTTAATCGAAAAGTTCTCAATTTTGAACAAGCTATCAAGGTAGTCACCATTGTACTTTTTGTGTTTCCTTTTATCTTTTGTTATTTTATGTTAAAACATTGTGCTTAATAATGAAATGAAACGTTGTATTAAAGTCTGTTTCCTTCAGAGCAGCTCAAGTATATAAACAAGAATTAGTTACAACCTTTATATGTTAAAATCTGAAAATTAAGGTCTTCATTAAAATCTTGCTCTAAATTTGTGCATTTGTGTACTTTTAAAATTAATTTTTGAAAGCATTTGACTCTATATTCAAATAGGAAAATTGGCTTGGGGGTTAAATTTTGTGTATTAATATGTTAATACATAACAGTAAATTTGCACAAGTAAAATACTTGTGGTAGTGAATTTAAAGTTGCTTTAGAAATTCATTTATACTTGCAATAGAGTTTGATTTTACATATTTTATAAAGAAAGGTTTGCTGAGCAAATGAATATTGTAAACAAAATTTGCAAGTAATATAGTTAACTAACTTAAGTGTTTTAAAAAATCTTTAGTTTTCTTTCTAAGTAGTTTTGGGTCATTAAAATGATTTATATTAATACTTAAAGCTGGTTTGAACTGTTTTTAAAATACTTGTTGATTTGGCTTTTCATTTTATAGAAAGGCCTTTATTGTTTAGATTTTTCTTATTGAAGACCTAAGATATATTGTTTTTACAATTATGTCAATTAAAAATAAAATTTATAAGATGATAGTTTTTAAGAATACAGAGTTAATTTGGTGTGATAGTTTTATCAGATGATAGATAGCATTTTCTTAGAATTGCTGTTTTTAAATATTGAATGTTAGAAATCCAGAATGCTACTATACATAGTAACCATGTTTAAAAAAATTTCTGCTTATATGTCACATTCTTCCTCCTTTTTAGGATGGCACTATTAAAATTAAAGATCTCACCTTGCCTGAACTGATAGGAATTATGGATACATGTTTTTGCTGTTTGGTAAGAATGGAATTAAGACTATTGATTAATTTAAAAACTGTGATTTACCTGAATCTTGTGATTTAAAAGCCTATACACTAACGTTGAGTATGAAATAAATGTAATACTTGGCCTAGTAAAGATGTGCATAAGATTGGCAGGCCTGGTAATAGGATTTCATCTTGTCATCTACTTGATTTTACATTTTAATTTTCTGAGTGAAGGGATATTTTCTTTTCAGTGAAGATAGTATTGTAGCCATTGTTCATAATACCCTTTTCGTTCTCAAGTTACTCAAGCAATAAGTCTGTAATTGGAAGGTTTCATAAATAAGCGTGGAATCGAAACAAAAGAGAGCTAGACAATGGCTTTGGAGAGATTTTTTCTAATCTAGGATAAATTGTGGTAAACTGGCCATCTCCTGGGAAGAAAATTTTTTAGTGATTTGTATATGCTGAATTACGTTTTCCCTGGAAAGTATTGTGTGTGGAGAAATTCTCATTTGTACTGCTTTCCTCTCCCCCCTGCTTTCTCACCATCCCTTCCTTTTAAATTGACATTAAATCATTGTCCTTAGAAATACGTAAAATTTATTCATTTGTTCATTCAGCGTTTATTGATTGATTGCCAGTGTGTGTAGTTGTATTAGGTGTTTTATATGTACAGTTTTCACTTACGTTTTACATGAGCTTTATTAGATATCCGTACTATCTTACTGTCTATGGTTATGTTGCTTGGGAGGACCCTTGCCAGAATCTTAATCCTGATCCTTCATCTTTCAAAGCTGTCTCTTTACCCCCTCAAAGATTTCTTTATTACCTTTTAGCAGTTTACAGTCCTAGTGGGTGGAGTAAAGAAAAGAATCAAAGGATTGCTGGGAATAGACATGTGAATAAACAATTCTGACAACATGAAAATGCTTTTATAATGGTGCTGTGGGAACAGAGAGGAGGAGTTCATTATGTCTGGGAGAGTAAGAAAGGCTGTAGAAAGGAAGTAATATTGGTATGAGGTACTAAAGAATGGTAGGTGTATGACAGGAAGATTCATGGTTTAGTAGGCAAAGAGGTATATTGCATGCGTATGGCAATGTGAAAATGTTCATTTTGGAAAATCGTAGATAGCTGCTTAAGGCTGAAGTCTGGCAGGGAGCCAAGTAGGAGGAGTGTGGGATAAGTGGAGAGTGGTGGAGAAGGAGGGAAAGGTAAACAGAGGGAGGATTTTTGCCAAAGTTGAGGAACTATTCTGTGAGACTCTTGGGACTGTATTTAAAAATTTGGACTTTAAAAGGCAGATGGTTTTTAGTCTGGAAAGTCTCTCTTCTGCACAGTAGTTAATACCAAATACACACCTTAATTACAAGTTTTCCACAAACATTTGTCATTTTGCAATGCAGTAGCATATGTCTTACTCTGTTGCAGAATTCTTGGGCTTTAGTGTAAAAATAACTATAAACTTGGGCAAATGATTTAAACTCTTACTCTGTTTCTTTACATGTAAAAGGAGAAAAATACCACCTTTCTCAAAGTGCTAGGAAAAAATGAGAGATATTTGAAAATAACCTAGCATAATATTTGGGACACAGGACTTACCCAATTTTGCCTGTTGTTGGTATTCCCAACCTCTAGTACATGGTGCCAGACATATAGTGGTCACTCAGTAAAATAGTATAAAATGATTCTCTTAGTGTTTTAGAAAGATCTCTACTTGGGGGTATTAAATTGGAGATGGGAGGCAGGAAAACCTGTCTAGTTTCTAGTTTCTTCCGATAATCTAGGTGAGATATGGTGTTGGCTGGGTTGTGGTGGTAAGGATTATAAAGTTCGATGAGTGTCTAAGGATCTGGTTAGTTCTACAATTGTGAATTTTCCAGTTTATGGATTTTTTTATTGACTACATTGTGGACCTGATGTCTTTTGGATGCTACATGAAGAGGCAGTCTTAATTTCATTAATCTCTAATATGTTGCAAACTGATGTACATACGACAGTGATTCCCATAGATGCTTGAAAAATGTTAGTCAATGAAAGGAATTCTAACTTGTCTTTTTTTTAAGTCTTGTGATTAATCTTATCTGGGTCTATGGTGCTTCTGGCCTTTGACTCTAGGATCAATTTAGACTTTGCAGACTCAATTTTATCACCTTAAATATATACTCTTTTGTTTCTTTATAGATAACATGGTTAGAAGGCCATTCGTTGGCACAGACAGTATTTACGTGCCTTTACATTCATAATCCAGACTTTATAGAAGATCCTGCTATGAAGGCTTTTGCTCTGGGAATCTTGAAAATCTGTGACATTGCAAGGGAAAAAGTAAATAAAGCTGCTGTTTTTGAAGAGGTAAGATTTTGTAATGTAAGAATTCCTTGGCCAGGTGTGGTGGCTCATGCCTGTAATCCCAGCAGTTTGGGAGGCTAAGGTGGGCAGGTCACCTGAGGTCAGGAGTTTGAGACCAGCCTGGCCAACATGGTGAAACCCTGTTTCTACTAATACACAAAATAGCCAGGTGTGGTGGCATGCACCTGTAATCCCAGCTACTTAGGAGGCATGAGAGTTGCTTGAACCCAGGAGGCAGAGGTTGCAGTGAGCTGAGATTGTGCCACTGCACTCCAGCCTGGGCAACAGAACAAGACTGTCTCCAAAAAAAAAAAAAAAAAAAAAAGAATTTCTGAAGTTCATTGACTACCTTATTCACTGTGATGTATTTAAATGATCTTGTGATACATACTTTCGTCTATATGTATATTTAAAAACAGTTTTTAAAAGTAATGCTGTTGCCATTTACAGATATATTGAGTAAAGTAATTCAGTTCTCTCCAAGAAAGGGCTTTCATCTTAGCATATGTTCTTTCTGTCAGTACCGTTCACTGAGTATCCGTATGTGCAGACTACTGTTTTTGGAGGTTGTGGGGATTCCCAGAGAAAAATGAAAGAGACAGCCCTTGTCCTCCAGTCTGTTAGAAATTATAATACAAAAAGGGAGCTAAGGAGAACAAAGACATGAATATTTTAGGGTATAGACATTTTCCTTTGGTTTGTCTAAGTTTTAGAGATAGAAAGATTTTTTTCCCCTTTAGTGTAAAAAATAAGCTTTCGGATGCTGATAATTTTCAGGGAATTGCATCTCAACCTAGGACTACAAAAAAAAGAATTGTATAAGGGAAAACGTGATAGCATTTGAAATTGTTGATAACTAACTATTTTTGTTAAATTCTTCTGTTGAAACCGATGTTTCTTTTTAGTGCTGTTACTGGTCCAGAATAAATTTCTTAGGATCCAACAATGGTTCAGTGTATAGTATGTAAAACTTTTCTCAGTTTATACTATGTATGTGAGAATAATTAAATGTATACTCAATATGTTTGTCAATATTTGAAGGTGTGGCTTTTTTTTTTTTTTGGAGGGGATGGGGTTTCAGTCCTTTTTCCCAGGCTGGAGTACAATGGGGCAATCTCAGCTCACTGCAACCTCCATCTCCTGAGTTCAAGCTATTCTTGTGCCTCAGCCTCTCGAGTAGCTGGGATCACAGGTGTGCACCACCACGCCTGGCTAATTTTGTATTTTAGTAGAGACCCGGTTTCACTCTGTTGGCCAGGCTGATCTCAAGCTCCTGAGCTCAGGTGATCCACCTGCCTCAGCCTCCCAAAGTTCTGAAATTACAGGCGTGAACCACCGTTCCTGGCCGTATGGCTTTGTGAGTTGTTTGAAATAGTGTCCACTTTTTATATAGTCATTGGTTATTTGCATATTGTATTGATATATCATTATGGAAAATTTTATTCATTTGGATAGAATTTTAAAAAGATTAGTTTGAGTTAGAGAAATGCAGATGATTTTAAATACTAGTATTTTCAAAGTACAACTAAAAGGACATCAGAATCAGTGGGCAGAGAGGATTCCTTGAATAACAGTGCATGAACAATTGCTTGGCACCCTTGAAAGTTACTTTATCATTTCATATCAAAATTTCAGAAAGCTGAAATGTGTTCAGTATAAAAAATTAAAAGAAGATAGTTTACAGAAAATAAAATGGCCTTTAAATGTAAGATGCTTAATCTCACTTTAATGCAAATTAAAACTGAAATACCATGTTTTTACCCATTGTTGGCAAAGATTAGAAATTGTTTATAGTAAGATTGATGAAGATGGGAAAACAGGCACTCATATACTCTGTGTGTATGTATGTGTGTGTGTCAATGAATATGAGCGGTCATTATTTCCCACTTCTTAGTCTTTTTTTAGAACTTTTTATTGGGGAATAATTTCAGATTAACAGCAATTAGGGGAACGAGCACAAAGAACATATAATTCGTATGCAGATTCAGCTACTGTTAACATACTGTCCCATTTGCTTTTTTCACTTATGCATGTGCTCCTGCTCACTCTCTCTCTCATGTATGTATGTATGTCTTTTCCTGACCTGTTAGTAAGTTGTGCCCATTACAGCCTTCTTCCCCATGACACTTTAGTGTGTTTCTCCAAAGTAAAAGAGCACTATCCTGCAGAACCACAGCACAATTATCAACTTCAACAAATCTGTAATAACAATACACTATTCAGATTCCATTTTTGTTAATTGACCCAATCCTTCTTAGTGTTTTTTCCCCGATCCAGTCTAGAATTATGACCTGTATTTAATTGCGTATTTCTGTAGTATTCTTTAAGCTACATGAGATCCTCAGCTTTTCTTTATTTCCGGTGACATTGATATTTTTGTGAACACAACCTTGTCCTGCTTTTCATTTCTTAATAGGCTATGCCTCACTTGGGTTTATCTGTTCTTTCCTAATGATTAAATTTAGATTGTGCAGTCTTGGGTGGAATATAACATAAGTGATGTGTGTTTTTCAGGGTGTCACATCTGGAGGTATACAGTCTGTCTGCCCTTCAATGGTGATATTATTTTGGTCAGTTCATAAAGCTTTTGTCTTATTTCCATATGGTTACTGTTTTTACCCTTTGTATTTAAGCAATCTTGGGATACACTTTAAGACCATAAAAATATCCTGCTGACTGAAATCTCTCCCCTTAGATTGAACATCTATCGACGGTGCTTGCCTGGACTAATGTTTACTGTGATGGTTGCAAAATTTGTATTTTTTGATTCCAGTACATTTTCCACATTGATCAGTCAGTACTTGACATCCTACTCTAAGCAAGACTCATACTTTTTTGGTGGGAGTGTAAACTCTTACAACTTTAAAAAAGAGCAATGTGGTGATATCTATCATAATCTAATATGCATGTCTTGACTCAGCAGTTTCACTTCTAGCACTCCATCCTACAAATATATTTGTGTTTGTACACAAAGACCTGTGTACAAGGATATTACTTACAGAATTGTTTGTAGTAACTAGTTTGGAAACCACCTCAGTATCCATCAGTAGGAGACTAATTAAAAGATGTTACATTCATACAATCAAATGTTTTGCTGCTGGCTGGTGTGGTGGCTCATGCCTATAATTCCAGCACTTTGAAAGGACAAGGTAGACAGATGTCTTGAGCCTGGGAGTTCGAGGCCAGCCTAGGCAACATATCGAGACCGTGTCACTACAAAAAATGCAAAAATTAGCTGGGTGTGGTGGTGTGTGCCTGTAGTCTCAGCTACTGGAGAAGCTGAGGTTGGAGGATCGCCTGAGCCTGGGGAGGTCAAGGCTGCAGTGAGCTGTGATTATGCCACTGCACTCCAGTTTGTGTGCAGAGTGAGACCCTGTCTCCAAAAAAAAAAAAAAAAAAAGTATTTTACTGATTTTAAAATGGAGGAGGAGATTGATTTCTGTGTAGAGATAAGATTAGATTTCTAAAGTGAGAAAAGTCAGGTGTAGTAAAGCATGTGTATAGCTTGCTACCACTTTTTTCTGTTTTAAAAAGGGAGATGAGTAGCTAAATCTTCATATACAAGAAGATAATAGGTCTTGAGGGCTGGGGTATACGCTTGTTTGCACTGTTGGGATTTTTATGGTGTGTCTGCATTATTTTGTTTTTAAAGAAACTAAAGTAAGTTTTTTAGTAACAAGAAATTATACTTGAATTTTATTTCTAGAGGATTCCACTTTGTTACCCAGGCTGGAGTGCAGTGGCATGATCATAGCTCACAGGTAGCCTCATTCCTATGCTCCAGCAATACTTTGCCTCAGCCTCCTGAGTAGCTAAGACTACAGATGTGTTCCACCACACGTGGCTAATTTTTAAATTTTTTGTAAAGACAGGGATTTGTTTTATTGGCCAGGCTGGTCTCAAACCCTGGGGCTCAAGTCATCTTCCCACCCCAGCCTCCCAAAGTGCTGGAATTACAGCCGTGAGCCACCACACCTGGCTGGTAATTGAAGATCCATTTATATTCTGGATGAAGGTCTTACTAGGAAATGGGAGAAATGTTAAAGGAAGAGACTAATAGGACAAGAGTGATAGAAAAACTTTTAGGAAAAATAAAAGGTACAAACAAGATAATTTTTATGAATTATGGTCACATTCAAGTAAAGTATAACACTCAGGCCCAAATGAATAAATGGGCAATAAAATAGGTTGCTTATTTTATGAAGGAAGGTTATCAAATGGCTGTAACACTTTTAAAATTTAGCTTCACTATAATCCAGGAAATACAAATGAAAATGAGTAGTTTGATTTTTTCTTTCTTTTTTTTTTTTTTTAACCTCACCCACCTCTTGATCTCAGATTTCCCGGCTCCTAGAACTGATTGATTTTCATGAATATAATTTTAAAAATGAAAATGTTCAATGTTGGAAGGAATGCAGTAAGTTGACACTTCTGTTTTTACTAGTGTACATTAGCACAGCTGTTTTGGCAAACAGTTTAATAATGTGTATATCAAGAATCTTAAAAATACTGATATTTAAACTAGTTATTTCTTGTAACTCAGCCTTAAAGAAATAATTAGGCTGGGTGCTGTGGCTCACACCTGTAATCCCAGCACTTTGGGAGGCCACGATGGGCGGATCATCTGAGGTCAGGAGTTCGAGACTAGCCTGGCCAACATGGTGAAACCCCGTCTCTACTGAAAATACAAAAATTAGCTAGGCATAGTGGCACATGCCTGTAGTCATGCCTACTTGGGAGGCTGAGGCAGGAGAATCGCTTGGACCTGGGAGGTGGAGCTTGCAGTGAGCTGAGATTGCACCACTGCACTCCAGCCTGGATGACAGAGTGAGACTCCATCTCAACAACAGTAACAAAAAAGGATGTAATTAGAAATGTGGGCACTTTATGCCCAAATGCATTAACCAGAGTTTTCATTAGTGAACAATTGACACCCACCAGAATGCCACCATTAGAGTTATGGTTGAAATAAATTATGGATAATTGATTACACATAATTTATTATGTATATTGAGTACGTAGTTATTAACATGATGAAAGAGTGCTTAATAACATGGAGAAATGTATATGTCAAAAGGTTAAAAAAGCAGCATTGTAGCCAACTGTGTAAAAATAAAACTGGAAAAAGAGAAAACCAGAAGTTTGCTCCTGGGCCAAAAGATTGTATTTTCTTCTTTTTGCTAAAATTTTCAGATTTTCCAGATAAGTTTGTCTTAGTCTTATAATTAGAAAAAAATACTGATCTAGTAAAAAGTCTTCAAGAGACCTAGTGATGAATAAGAATGATTTGGCCAGGTGCGGTGGCTCATGCCTGTAATCCCAGCACTTGGGAGGCCTGAGGCAGGCGGATCACGAGGTCAGATCGAGACCATCCTGGCTAACATGGTGAAACCCTGTCTCTACTACAAATATAAAAAATTAGCCAAGCATGGTGGGGGACGCCTGTAGTCCCAGCTACTTGGGAGGCTGAGGCAGCAGAATGGCATGAACCTGGGAGGCGGAGCTTGCAGTGAGTCAAGATGGCGCCACTGCACTCCAGCCTGGGCGACAGAGAGAGACTCCATCTCAAAACAAAACAGAGAAAGATTTATAATGAGCAAATTATTTATTTAAATTGGGTGTTTCTGGAGTTCCTAACTGCTGGTGTATTTTGTTCTCAGGCGTGTCTCCTGATCTGGAGACATTTTCTGATTTCTTTCTTAACATCTTGCTCACATGCCGAAAATGGGAACCCTATCAAACCACTTTTCCTTTTGCATTCTGTATCTTGCAATATCGTACTGCCAGTGTTATCTTTGATTACCTCTTTCCTCTTACTCCTTACATCCAGATTATTTTGCTTTGGCTTGCAGATGCCTTGAATTG
The DNA here is from genome assembly GCF_003255815.1 of Theropithecus gelada. Lineage (NCBI taxonomy): Eukaryota > Metazoa > Chordata > Mammalia > Primates > Cercopithecidae > Theropithecus > Theropithecus gelada. The sequence continues at coordinate 99,250,890 of NC_037683.1, forward strand.
GGGCACTGTTTTTTCTCTCATCATTTCTGCTTTAGTTCTTCAACTTTAGGTTTGGCTTCCTTGGAGTTTCTGAACTCTTCTCTCTGGTCCAGTATTTTCTTTCTAGTTCATTCTCCATATGACCACCAGTTATCTTCCTAAAAATAGGTATCCTCATATTTGGTATGTGAAAATTTAAATGGGGTGTGCGTGTATGTACATCTTAATAAAAGTACTAATACTTGTATGTAATTTAAAAAGTTAAATAGCCCACTTATGAGGAGGAAAAATAGTTCTCTGCCTTTTTTTTTTTTTTTTTTTTTTTTACTGTTCCATATTATTTCCATGTATCTAGATAATCTAATCTAACTTCTGGATTTAAGGATTTACTAACTTTAGCTTTGATATGTTAGATTAGATCACAATATATCTCATATTACCCCTGCCCTTGCCCCAAATAGTAATCTAAAAGCTGGTTAAATCATTATGGAGCATTGATGTTATCGTGATTGTATAAATATTAATGAGAGGTGAGCCAAAGTGGTATATGCTTATATTTCCTTTCTCATACAAAATTTTGTTTTTCTTATATGTGATAATCTCTCTTTTTGATTTGCTTAGTTTTCTATGTACTTCTCCCCAGTTCTTTCGCTCACTGTTGTGAAACCTATCAGATAATCTGTCAGTTGTGTATTTTCTTTTGAAAATGCTCCTCTTGAAGTCTTCTTGTTCTCCAGCTTCAGGCTGCATCACTTGTGTTCTGTGCCCACTACACAGCTGTGTCATTGTAGTTTTTTGTTCTCTTTTCTCTGGGAATTTCATTTCCTCCTCTGTTTTGTTAGGTCTCTTGTTATCTGGCCCACATGCCTTTATTATTCTTAGTTTATTATTTTGTTTGGTGGAATATTTCCAGTTCTTCAGAGAGACAAGAAGGTAGATTTTGAGACCTGGTATGTCTTTAAAAAAAAAAAAAAACAACTCCCCTACCCTCACACTTATTTGGTAAGTTGCTATTTGCCATATAAATAGAAGTAGTCTTCCTGCCTGCCTACATGTGCCCTATATTCCGATGCTTTCCTGTTATATAGATGGACCTTCTGTATTCCTAAGGATGATAACTTCTGCTTGTGCATTGATCCTATATTCTATCTTCAAAGATACTACTCTAACAATTCTTCCCTGTGTTCTTTGCGTAATGAATTTACCCCTCTGCTAGATAATTTACATCAGCATGCAAACGTGCTTTATATTCCTCTCGTTAGGTCTGTCATTTCTTAGCATAATACTGTCCTTCATCTGCACATACCTTAATTCTTTTCAGCCAGATCCTTTTTAGAAGGGGTGCCTACAGCCTGGACAACATAACAAGACCCCATCTACAAAAAAATAAAAAATTTAGCCAGGCATGGTGATGTGGTACACCTCTGTAGTCCCAGCTACTTGAGGCTGAGGCAGGAAGATCACTTGAGCCCAGGAGTTCGAGGCTATGGTGAGCTACAATTGCACTCCACTCCAGTCTGGGCAGTCAAATGACCCTGACTCTTAAAAAAAAAAAAAAAAAAAAAAGATGTATTCATAGTCACTGTCTCTGGTTTTCTTCTTTTTCTCTGTGCTCCAGTCAGGCTTTACACCTTTCACTAAAACTACCGTGTTACAGTCATCAAAGACCTCGATGTTAAATTCAGTGGTTAGATTTGGTCTTAAACTTGAATTACCAGCAGATTTTGACGTAGTCATCACTCTGTCCTCAAAATACATTCTTTGCTTGGCTTTTAAGATGCTTTTCTTCCCTGGTTTGCTACCTCACTGGTGGTTCTTGTCTGTCATCTCTTTCTGTAAACCAGAACTATACAATGGAAATGTAAGCCACATGTATAGTTTGATTTAGTGTTCTAGTGGCCATAGGTGAAAATAATTTGAATGCTGTATTTTATTTAACTCAATATATCTAAAATATTAGTGTTTTGGCTGCATAGTATTGTGTGAAGAGTACAGTTTTTGAATACTTATTTCTGACAAAGGATGCTGCAATTACTGGACAAAAGTATAATGAGACACAGGATATGTACTTAGTCTCAAAAAATATCTTTCCACCAGATACTTACTAATTACAAAGGGAAAAATGATAGCTTTGTCATGGAGAAACTTGGCGGATAGCACCTTAGTCAAGTGGCCAGAATTATCAGTAATTAGACAGATTGACATGTGCCTACTTATACAGTGTTCTAGGAAGGACATATCACTTCTGTGGTATTCCTATCAAATATGATATAACTTAAGTGTAATCTTGAAGAAACATCAGGCACACCTGTTACTGAGGGATGTGCTACAAAATGTATATTACAAAGTATTGTTCAAAATACACTATTTAGAAGTACTGTTTGAAAAGATACTTCTAAATGTCAGATACGAAAGTTAAGGACAGAGGAAATGCTCCAGATCAAAGGAGGTTAGAGACATGAATTTCTTTATTTGGTAATTGTACTGTGGTTATGTAAGAGGAAGATTTTGTTTTTAGGAAATCATACTGAAGTATTTAGAAGTAAAGGGGCATCATGGTCTGCAACTTAATCTCAAAGGTTTCATTTTGTCACTATCACAAGTGCTAACCTGTTTGTTAATACTCACAAACTCTGTCTTCTCTCTTGTTAAGGTGAAAGTATTCCTGTTACAGTCTAAGCTCAGCTCCTCCACTTGTGTTGCATTACTAGGCTCTCCTTCACTACTCGCTTACTCTAATCGGCATGTAAACATGCTTTACATTCATTTGAAATCACCACAGTTTCATTGATCCCATGGCTCCTTGTATCTACAATCCCATTTCCCAGCTACTCTCCAGGAAAAACTTCTTTAATGATTTGCTTATTCTACTTTTTCTTTCGTTTTCTCTTTATGTACTCCAAATGGTCGTTCTTTACCACCACTATGGAGAACTGGTCTTTACCCATCTTGCTAAATTCAGTGTTTTCACCCCTCCCTCTCCAGCCTGTGAGCATCATTAGACCCAGTTGACACACTGTGAATACTTTTTTCTCTTTGTCTTCTTAATACCAGTCTTTTGGATTTCTTTCTGCCTCACTGGTAAGTCTAGTTCCTGTGCTTGCATCTCTAATTGCTAGGGTACTCGTGGACTGCCTTCCTCCTCCATAACCGCTCCCTAGGTTGATTTCCTCTACTTATGTGGCATTCAGTATCAACTAACTATACACTGATGAAGTCCAAATTTATACCTCTAGCCTTGAGTCCTTCCCTGACTTCTAGTCTCAAGCAAGTGAAATCTGAAATCTCTACTTGGATGACCAAAGAAATTACAAACTTGATATACCCAAAATTGTACTTCATTTCTGCGCTTACTCCTGCTCCTCTCAAATACTGCCTTTTCCCAGGAAATGGTACCATCACCTGCTTAGAACAAAACACTAAAAATGAGGCTTGATTGTACAGTTTACCTCATATCCACATTCAGTTCATCAGCATATCATGTTAGTGCTACCTTTGAAATATATCCTAATTTTTTTTTTTTTTTTGGACCAACTTCTTACTCTCCCCACTGTTGCAATCCCAATCCAAGTCGTCATCAGCCCTTGCTTGGACTGTTGGTTAGAGTCCAATGTCTGGTCTCCCTAGTTTCACTCTTACTTCTGTCCTCAAGTACACAAACCTTCAAGAGTGATCTTTAATGGTAGCAGTCTGTTTACATGACTCTCTTGCTCTCACTTACCTAGTAACTTAGATTAAATTCTTATTACTGAGGTTTATATACCCAGGACCTGTGGTGTTCTTCCAGAAAGATAGTTTTCCTAAGACTCTTCTTGGCAAACTTACAGATAAGGTTTATGGATATTTTTGTTTTGTTGTTTTTCCTACACAGTGTTGGTCTGGTTTTTTAAAAATAGGAAGATGAGGCTGGATGTGGTGGCTCATGCCTGTAATCCTAGCACTTTGGGAGGCTGAGATGGGTGGATTTACTTGAACTTAGGAGTTAGAGACCAGCCTGGACAACATGGCAAGACCCCATCTCTACTAAAAAAAAAAAAAAAATTCAGCCTAGTGTGGTGGTGCGTGCCTGTATTCCCAGCTACCTAAGAGGCTGAGGTGGGAGGATTGCTTGAGCCCAGAGTGGGGTGGAGGTTATAGTGAGCTGAGTTTGCGTCACTGCACTCAAGCCTGGATGACAGTGAGACCCTGTCTCAAAAAAAAAAAAAAAAGGTTGGGGGGAGATTTTACATTGAAAAAGAAAAACCTAGATTTTTTTCTAAAACATTAGGAGACCTGACCACACTGGCCCTGTATTCATTCATAGCCACAACAGGATAAGTAGTGGCTGACCCCTTCTAAATGAAGCATATGTTTTCCTATTTGCCGGTCTCCACCATTCCCTAGTGTATGTTGTAGTCAGCCAGATATATTTAGGAAGATAACCTGCCTTTTGAGTTCATGACCCCTGCCCTGGAATAAGTTGTTCGTTGAACACATATTTATTGAATAGAAGTCTATTTAGCACTATTCTAAGTCCTGGAGGTAAAATAGTAAATAAAGCCGTGAACTCATGGATTATACCTGTCTTGGGACAGATAGTCAATGCATATGTAATTAAATACATATATAATGTCACATGGTGATAACTGCCATGAAGAAAAATAAAGCAGGATAAGGGGATATAAAATGGTGGATGGTGCTGTCTTAGAATGCATAGGGAAAACCCCTATTTGAGGATTTGACATTAGAACAGAGGCTGGAATATAGTAAGGGATGAAGCCTTGTAAATATTTTGAAGAAAATCATTTTGGTGTGGGAGCCGTGAGAGGAGAATGTGTTTAGTATGTTTGAATGACAACAAGAAAGACCTGCCAGACTGCAGTGCAGTGAATGTGAAGTGGTAGGAAAGAAGGTTGGCGAGGGAAACCGGCTCATGTGATGCAGGGCCAGAGAGGCCATGGTGGGCTTTGGGATTTTGCTGTGAGGTAGAAAACTCTTGAAAGGTTTTGAATAGGAAGTGACATGATCTTACTTATTTTCAAACAATCCTTCTGCCTTCTGGTGGTGTATAAATTATAGCAGGGACTAGTGTGGTAAGTGGGGGAGTTGTCTGGAGGTAGTTACAAGAGTGAGCAATAGTGGTGACTTAAACTAAAGATAGCTGTGAAAGGGTGAGTAGTTGGACTAGAATTTGAAGATAGAGCCTACAGTGTTTTCTGATGGATTTGATACAGGATGCAGAAAAACAAGAGGAGTCGAGGCCAGGTTTTCAGCCTGAGCAACTCTAGGTAGATAGTAGTGCCATTTAGTGGTATGGTAAACGCTAGGAAAGGGGGCATCAAGCTTCTTTTTGGAGATGTAAAATTTGAGAATCCTATTTGATGTCCAAGTAGAGACAGACTATAAACTTCATCTAGAGGATAAGCTTATATAGCTTTGTAATGTAATGAGTCTTTTTTTTTTTTTTTAAGGACTCGATTAGTAAAGTATCCCGGAGGTCTTTGACACCAAGGGCGTAGGGTTTGTTTTCTTACTGTTAGTGGGATATAGTACCTCACTTGAATTTGATGCTCTCCGGTTTTTGTTTTTTTTTTTTTTAAAGAATCCAGAAATTGTGCTGTGGCTCCATCCCCTTTTGAACCATTATTCTGTTATTTTAGGATTCTATCTACATTTTTATTTGAGGCAGAGTCTCACTCTGTCGCCCAGGCTGGATTGCAATGGCGCGATCTCTGCTCACTGCAGCCTCCACCTCCCGAGTTCGAGTGATTTTCCTGCCTCAGCCTCCCAAATAGCTGGGGTTACAGGCACACGCCACCATGCCCAGCTAATTTTTTTGTATTTTTATTGTAGACGGGGTTTTACTGTGTTGGCCAGGCTGGTCTTGAACTCCTGACCTCAGGTAATCTGCCTGCCTCGGCCTCCCAAAGTGCTGGGATTGTAGGCACAAGCCACCGTGCCTAACCCTATCTATGTTTTTATAGGAATTATAGTGGCAGAAACACTGTTTTAATGGGGCTTATGACTTGTTAATCATATCAGCCAGATGACAGTAAATGTATTTTCTTCAAAGGAAGTCCAGCAAATCACTTAATTTGTTAATGACTCAGCAATGAAATCATTTAAAAAATGATTTGGGGGATGGGGGTCGTATGTCTGAATGGCTCAGTCTTTTTCCTTCCAGTGTACTGTAGTGGAACATGGTTTTGCTCTCACTTTGAATAATTTTCTTTGAGAAATCTTAACTGTAAGCAGTCATTTAATAATTTTTTAAGTAGTCTTATCTAAATCTTGCAGCCTGGTCCTTAAACAGTAATTACTGTATATTTACTATTCACCTGTGAATGTGAGAATACTTTGTGAGAATTATTACTTTGTGATATTTTCATAAGCATTACACTTATATGGCAAATGAACGTATTAAATTGCCTAAGGACAAGCAACTGAAAGTAAGGACAGAGACAACATTAGGTGTTTTATGTGTATGCCTTCAAGAAAAGCTTGGGTGTATCCTAGTAATATTTAGACAAGCAGGATGACCTCCCATTTCTGTTTCTTTATTAAATAGTGATTTTGTAGAGAACTATAAAGAAAAGTTTTATATTTTGCCACAATTTAAGGTTTTGTTGCTATTCATGAGCCTGATTATTCCCTTTTTGTATAGGAAGATTTTCAGTCTATGACTTATGGATTTAAAATGGCTAACAGTGTGACAGATCTTCGAGTTACAGGTAAAATTATTTTTAAAGATAATTCACAAGTTTTACATTTTCATATGTTTCCTTTTAAAACTTACTGTTTCTTTTTCTAGGCATGCTAAAAGATGTGGAGGATGACATGCAAAGAAGAGTAAAGGTATATATGTTTTCTCTTTGATGTAGGGTTTTGGTACACCTCTAAATGTCAGGTTAACTTTACCTAATTACAAATGTGTAGAACCACCTTTCTCCTGTATGTGCTTTGTATTTTTTTTTTTTTTTGGTAATGAATTTGAACACTGCTAGAGGAGTTTCTGATAAATGAATGTCATTTTCAAGTATAGCCATCCCTCAGTATTCTCAGGGCATTGGTTCCAGGACCCCTGTGGATGCCAAAACTCAAGGATGCTCAAGTCTCTTATGTAAAATGGTGTGATATTTGCATATAACCTGTTTATGTCCTTCTGTATACTTTAAATCATCACTAGATTACTTATAATATTTAATATGATGTAAATGCTATGTAAATAGTTGTACTTTTAAAATCTATATTTTTAAATGCTATTTTAAAATTTTTTTCTGGATACTTTCAATCAGTGGTTGATTGAATCCAACCCATGGGTAAAGAGAGATGAGTATATTAAAATTTAACCCACTTGATTCTTTCAACTTTTTGCCGGTGTTTTAGAGTTTTTTACTATGCTATTTTAAGAATAGTATTTTTCAAAAAAAAAAACAACAAAAAGAATAGTATTTTTCTCCCACTACTGTTTTGAGTTCCTCAAAGGTAAGGACTGTCTTATTCACCTTTGTATCTTTAATAGCTGGTACAGTGTCTGGAACACAGTAGGTGAGCTCAGTAAATGGTAATATGCCAAATCTGGTGAAAACCTTCTAGATGACCTTGATGATTTGCTGCTTTTCATAGAGATTAAAAAGGGGGAAAAGTTGTATTTCTACTTTTCTTTTTAATGCTAGTATAATAATATGGTTGTCAAACTTCATATTCTCTTTTTTTGATTTTTGCAATTCAGTGAATTGGGCAATTTGACACACATAGTGCTCCACTTTTAGATGAGGAAAATACAGATGAAAGGAGTTAAGTAACCTGTGTCTTAGCTTTACTAAAGGGCATGTAAATGGCAGCTTTAGGGCTAGAACCCACAACTTCTAGTAGCTCTTCCTGTAGTACCGTCCTGGTATTTGGTCAAATAAAATTGTCCACTATAACATTTGTATTGAGATATTTTGTATTTTAGTGTAAAACAAATCAGTATTGACTATTGAACTTTATTTTTTCATGATGTGATTTTTGTAAAGGTTACAGTTTTTTTTCTAACAGGGTTAGTTTTGAGAGCATCAGGAATTTCAATTAATAGCTCCTTTTAAAGGAAAATGTACTGTATGTCATATACTTCTGCTTATGTTATTTCATTGTTTTGCTTTTGCTGTTTCAATACTTAATTCTTTTGCATGATCTTTATAATTTATGTCAAAATGACCTTTCTGTATATAGAATTAATAGGAGGAACGTAAATACTAGATACAGCTTTTTTTCTCCAACAATTTTTCCCAAAAACAGATTGTTGTGTATACTCAAAAAATTAGTGTTTTACCTTATATATTTGTAATGTAATATTTTTTCAGGTTTGTGTTTAATTCACCTTTTTTAAAATTTTAGAGTACTCGAAGTCGACAAGGAGAAGAAAGAGATCCAGAAGTTGAACTAGAAGTAATTGAACTTATTTTCTGGTAGATAATATCAGAGAAGTCTACCTGTTAATGTTGTAGTTTTATGAACTGCGTTATAATTTATGGAAGCCCTTTTTAAGGTATTTCTTTAAAAATTGGACATTGCAAGGGATTTTATTTCCCTTGTATTTATTTTGATAGAATGATAATACAGCTCTTTCAAATAGATGATTTCAAAACTCTTCAGTATTCCTGTGAGGTAGGAAGAAAAATATGGTCTTTCACAGATGATGCGTCAGAGCTCCACAGTGTCAAAAGTTGCTGAACCTTTGTCGAGATTCTAAATTTTCTGACTCTGCTTAAAGCACATTTTAATCAGTCTTTTTAAAATGCAGATAAAATCAGCTTTTTGAGGTAATAGTGTAACTTTTGACTTAGGACAAGATCAGTCCTGTTGATATAGAAGCTTCACATTCCTATCTCAAAAGAATAGGCTTTGTTTTGTTTTCTGCAGCTCATTTTTCAGGCTTTTAAAAGCCTATAAGCGAAGGTGTCTGTAATGTAGTACGTTACTAACATTGAGACTTAGGAGTTAATATATTTTAAATGAAATTCCTTTCATGGACTTTGCATCTTTTAACTTCTAGTCCTTTCTTGTTTTTTTAGCACCAACAATGTTTAGCAGTATTCAGCAGAGTGAAATTTACTCGTGTGTTACTGACAGTGCTTATAGCCTTTACTAAGAAAGAGGTAAGGGCATTTGATATCATATGTCTGTTTGTTTTAGTGATTTTGGATGGAATGCCTGAGTGATGCAGTTCTGAAACTTTTCCCTTGAAGTGCTCCTGATCTCAGATATAGAGAACTCAGCATTTGGTGTATTTATACCAGAGTAACCCTGAAGACCTTCTCAAGAAGTATATTTTTTTACTTATTTGTAAATAATACATTAGAAGCTGAAATTGCTTGTAGGTTGTCATTTTGTGAATTGAAAAGGAGAAAGTAAAAATTTTAGGACTATTCTTACCTTCAGTTACATAATTAATTGTTAGATTTGTATAGAACCAAAAGCAAGCCTTAGATGGTGAATATTTTTTCTTTTTTGTATTTTTGCACTAATTCAAGCCAATTACAGATTAATTAGTGAATAGTTTATAAGTGGTGAGTAGGGATCCAATTTTTACCATTAATTTAACTTCTGTAATTCTATTTCTTCCCGGTTTTTTTTCCCCCCCACCTTGATGAATGACATAGAATTGTTGAAAATTTTCTCATTTTCTAGTTGATTGCATCTTTGGTTTTTATTATTTAAAAAAAAAAAGGTAAACCAAAAATATTTTCTATTGTTATAATTGATCCTACAAGTTTTATAGATGTGAGTAAAAAAACCATTTTCTATCCTAACAGGATCTGGACATCCTGTATTAAGTACATAGTTTATGAAAACCAATGTCATTACAGCAAGCATTTAATTTCATTATTGTTTATAGGATTTTCCTATTTAATGTATATCTTTCAGTGAAAGAATATGTAAGAATGTTTTTGGTGATTTATTTGCTAGACCAGTGCTGTTGCAGAAGCTCAAAAATTGATGGTTCAAGCAGCAGATCTTCTTTCTGCCATTCATAATTCATTGCATCATGGCATCCAGGCCCAGAATGATACTACAAAAGGAGGTAATTGTTCAGTTTGCTTCTACTCTTTCTTTTCTTCGTTTCCATCAAAGTATTTAGTGTTTAGCTTGTACTAAAGTTTTTTTCAAGTCAGTCTTGTACCTTGGAATGTTTTACTCCAGAGACTTACAGTGTTTAGGTTCTCCTCTATAAATATATACTACACTAAAAAACAATACTGTACAACTTGGCCATTTCCTGTATATTACTATTTAGACTCAGAATATGTATCCTGTCTTACATTCGAGCTGTGATGTTACAGCCTGACGGGTTCTTCTTGCTGCCCAGAAAAGCCAACGCAGTGAGAACAGCAGAGAAGGAGTTTAATTACCATGAGGTCAGCCGAGTGGAAGCATGAGAGCTGTTTCTCAAATCTTCCTCCCTGAGAATTCAGGGACTAGAGTTTTTGAAGAATAGTTTGGCGGGCAGTGGGTGAGCAAGGAGAGGTTTGTTTCAGGAAGGGACAGTTACCATCTTTATTTTAAACTGTAAACTAGATTTGTCCCATAGTTGCTTGGCCTACACCAGGAATGAGCAAAGACAGCTTGTGAGGTTAGAAGCAAGACAGAGTCAGCTATGTCAGGTTTCTCTCATAATTTTTACAAAGGCTATTTCAGTGTTAACAGTGAATCACCTTTTTCATCACCTCTCCTCTTTACTCTTTTGTCTGAGAGATCATCACTTCCATTACACATGTTAGAAATGCTTGTTCCCCGGTGCTGTAAAGAAATAGCACTTGAACATAAATTTTATTTCCTCAGCAAGGCCATTTTTACTTTCTGCAGAAAGGGTACACTCGCCAGCAGTTCTGCCGTGAGAGTACACCCAACAAAGGAGACAGGGTCATTTATAACCTGACGCGTCCACCCTACTGCCGTGTCCGGTTTCTGTTGACTGGAACGGGACCTCACATTCTGTATTTGTCCCAATTGCCTAGCAACTTAGAACTTTTTAAAAGAGGCAAAGGCAGAGGAGAACAAAGAAAGGAGGAAGTAACTTGTGGAATGCTGAGAAAGGTAAAAACACCTTCAAATAAGGAAGAAGAACAGTCTATGACCTATTGCTTCCTTGGACCAGTATAAGCATGCCAGGGCAAATATCTAGGCTAAATTATGGGAGCTAAGAACATAAAGTACATTTGTTTCTTTGTTACGGCTAGCAGATATTTAAGAATGTTAGCACAGGTCTTTGAATAAATTTTGCTTCTAAAAGAAGTTACTATTTATTCCTAATTAGATGGAGAGGAAAGTCTTTGAAGAGGAACCTCTACTTTACTTTTTACCCACAGTCTACTCTGAACACCAGGCAGGCCTTAGATATTCTCCCTGTTTTGGAAAAACTTTCAGTCTGTATTTTTCCCGTGTTCTCACACCACCACAACAGTCATCAGCACAGAAGACTTGAGTGATCAACTTCTCTTTTTCCACACACACCAGCTGGGTGCCCTCTAATTAAACTGCCATTGAAGGAGTGTTTGTGGTAGTGTGTATGGAAAACAAACTCCAGCCTCTACTATCTACCTGGAGGTAATGCCAGATCCCACAGGTTGAGGGCTCAGTCCCCAAGACTGCTCTTGCTCCCCAGACACCAGTTCCAAGTCTGGGTTTCCAGAACTTCTGATCCACTGGCTTTAAGTTGGGATTCCCACGACTCTCGTTTTGGTTTCAGGTGATTTGCTGGAGTGACTTACAGAACTCTGGGAAACACTTACTGTGTTTACTGGTTTATTGTGGAGGGCTATAGGATACGAAGGATACAGAGGAAGAGATGCATAGGGTGAGGTATGGGTAAGGGTCTTGGAGCTTCCATGCCTTCCCTGGGTGTACTATCTCCTAGGAACCTCGACGTGTTCAGGTATCTGGAAGCTCTCTGAACTGTGTCCTCTTGAGTTTTTACAGAAGCTTCCTTACATAGGCATGATTGATTAAACCTTTGGCAGTTGGTGATCAACTTGACCTTCAGCCTCTCCCATCCCTAGAAGTTGTGGGGTGGGGCTGTAATCCTGCCTCTGTTTTTTTGGTTATCTGCCCTACCCTGAAGCTGTGATTCGCATACCAAAAGACAGCACTTGGAGAGTCTAAGGATTTTAGGAGTTACCTTAGGAAGCAAGAAGAAAGACCAAATATATATTTCATAATGTCACACCCTCTGTGTTCTCACTGCATTCATACAGGCCTCTGTTATATTTTTTTTAGTACATTGTATTTTAGTTTTTTACCCATTTGTCTTTCCATGAGATTTTGAGCACTTTTAGCCCAGGCACTTTCTTCTTGTGTATTGCCATGCTTGGCATGTTGTTGGCACTCAGATTTTATTTATGAACTATGCCTTAAAAAGAATAGTGTACCTCTGTTGTAAAGTTTACAGTGGGTTAATATTTTAGATAATGTGTAACAATTTTGATTGTCCTTAAAACTCATTACAATGGGATGATGTTTATATCCTTTTTTTCCCCCTCAACGACTTGGCCATTCCAGTAGAGATGAAGAGAAATTTATATGCTTCAAATTAGTGTTACCCAGTTGTCGGTCTTGTAACCAGAAAAGCAGATTTTTACTGATTGATACCTCACTCCTTTTCCACACCTACCCTCCATTTAGAGACAGGCATTGTGTTCCTCTTCCCATACATTTTTCTTTCCTTACTAAAATGTTAGGTAGTAGAGCAACCCAGAAGGTAATTTGGGTTAGGAAATGAATATTGTCGTAATTTTTATGTTTCTACTAGTTGTGCTAAATTTGTATTTATTTATCATCATTTTCACTTTTTCCAAAAGAGGGAATGTGTTTATAGGATGAATGACTAGGTGGCATTCTGTACCATGGGACATAAGGAGGTGGTTATGCATAGCAATGTAGTAGTACATGTTTACAGAGAGGGATAAAATGTCCACAACTCTTAAATGCTTTGAAATCTACAGCAGTAATACTTCTATGAAAACCACTGTATAATAAATGACTTCAAAGTAATTTGTTGGTTTGTGTATCAACAAGATCTTGAAAGCAAGAATCTTCCGGATGATTGGAATCTGGATGTTTCTTTTTGCCATGTCTGACTACTCCTGGTCTATTCTGCTCTGTATTTGTAATCAAGCAAACTCTTGAGATGATAATTTCCATGGGATCATTAGTAGATACAGCTTGTGACTTTCCTATATTTCAGACCAGTGCTAAAAATAGCTTGTGCATATGATCACCTCTATTACTCTGGTTTTATAGTATGCCGACAGGCTTCAGGAAAATTGTTTACATAAAATTGGCTTGAATAAACCTTTAAAAAATGTAATCTTATGACTAAGCAAGCGAAATTTTAAATTTAAGAACTACTCACCCTGTGCTTGTGTGTGTAATACCTTTTAGCTGGCGTAATTTAACTTTGTAATTATCCCTTAATCATAAGCCATACAATTCTATAATAAAAAAGTTAATGCCTTCTTAATGTCTATTCTAGTAGAAGAATGATGAGAAAATAGTAGTGTAGATTAGTTTTGGTCTCTACTCATTTTGCCTTCCGATTATATTACAACTCCAACTGGTGACAAAATGGCTGTGTAAATCCTGAAATCACTGAGCATTCATTTTAGCTTCTCATTGAAAGGTATATATTCAGTACAAATTGTAAACTGGCATTAAGGGAGAAAGTAGAAATAATCAGACTTGATCTGGGAATTACTTGCTGGTGCATTTATTCAATGCATAGTAATATCTTTATGAAGATGCGGAATACAAAAGCGGTTTTGGAGGTGGATAAGGAGGGCAGCTTACTGATAATGGGATTTTTTGATGTGGTTACATGGAGCACTGTAGTAGTAAAGTAAGTATAGTAAGTATTTGGCCCTGGAAAATGGATAGAAAAACAGATTTAGGAGTCATTTTCAGTGCTTATTGAGGGAGTAGATGTGTTTACTTGGGACTTGCTGGATTCAAAGATGTGACCTTGGGTTATATCGTTGTTGAGGAAGAAAGGAGCAAAAAAATCCAGTGAAACGGATGTTTTTCTTTGTTTTTGCTTGTGCTGTCTTGAATTTTATGGTTCTTTTTTATATATCTGTGGAAGTTTAGCTCATCCTTTAAAATGATGTTCACATCACCTCCTCCAGGGAGACTTTCCTGGTTCTGTTTGTCAAAATATTTTTTTCTTTCCCTGTTTGCTCATAGTTATCTGTGAATTGGGTCTAGTTTACCCTTTAGATTATGAGCATCTTTAACAGTTGCCAATGGAAATAATATATTTAAATTTATGTTGCCTGAAATTAGTAGATACTCTTGGGGATTGTATTTTCAAATCTAACACACAGTTTCAAGAGGACTTGTCATCTTTTAAAAATAAATTAAAAGATACCTGAATAAACTTGGTGGGTTGAACACATGTATTTGCTTTCTGAAATCCCAAAGAAGCAATGAAGAAGTGATTTTTTTCTTTCAGAGCATAATTGATAAAGATGGAAAAGACAGGGAAAGGGGAAAATAGCAACAAAGTTATTTTAGAAACTGGAAAACAGAAGGAGATTGACTTACCTATCTACAAATAACTGTATTTTTAGCCACTGATAGAGAACGTCAAAGGCAGCCCAGTTGAAACTGTGGATCTCCTGAAGGCTGCATTATTAGCTTGCCAGATACTTCTGGAAATGGGTATGAGAAATTTAGCTGAAAACATGAGAACTGGTTAATAATCTGTTCAGAAGCAGAAATTTCTTCCCCCTTTTTGCTGAGTGACATTCCTGAACCTCACAATACTAAAAGTTTATTCTCTGGAGGAAGGGGACAGAGGGATTCTGTACTTGAGGGTATATGAGGCCCAGTTGAAAGGGTACACATTATGAGAGAGTTAAGTGAAAGTTAAGTAGTTATTATTGTGACCTACTTTCTTTCCCCATCTCTCCTTTCCTTGCTCCACTCTGCTTTCAGAGCAGTGTAGCCAGGCACATGCTCTCCACTTAAGAGTTTAGAAGGTTCTTCTTAGGGAAATCTGACAAGTACAAGAGGTGAGGAAAAACAACAGCAAAATCTAAATACGACAATTTCAGCAGTTCCCCTGATAAAATGGCTTGGTTGAAAGCCTGACCTATATTCACCGTGCTCTTAATGTTTTTTTGGGTGTGTGCTCTAGTTTCAAATCTGAGTGTAGAGTTAAGGGTGGAAATCTCTAGCCTGAAAGAAAGGGAATAAAACAGGCAAGCAAACAAAATACCTTAAGAAAAATGAGAAAAATCAATACGTATGTCAAACAAAAATAGGATGTTATATGAAAGGAAAAAAGGGGAATATGTTCTTTGAGATTGAAAATAGAAGAGCACGGTGGGTGAGGGGCAAGGGGAGGGATAGCATTCAGAGAAATACCTAATGTAGATGATGGGTTGATGGGTGCAGCAAACCACTATGCACATGTATATGTATGTAACAGACCTGCATGTTTTGCACATGTATCCCAGAACTTAGAAGAGCAGAAATGACAAAAATAAATAGGAAGTTTAGAACACACAGTTGCAGAAATCTTAAGAGTCAAAAATGAAAAGGTTGAAAATAGGAAAGATAAAGATTATACTAGGCTTAGTCACGAAAGGTCTACTATCTAATAAAGGTAAGTAAATAAAACAAAGGATAAACTAATAAAAGTTGTTCCAGAAATATGGATCAGAAAATAGAAGCCAAAAAAAAAAAAAAAAATCACTGGATGTGGTAGCCCATGCCTGTAATCCTAGTACACTTTGGGAAGCCAAGGCAGGAAGATTGCATGAGACCAGGAATTCGAAACCAGCCTGTACAACATAGTGAGTCCCCATCTCTACAAAAAATTAAAAAATTAGCCAGGTGTGGTGGCACATGCTTTGTAGTCTTTTCTACTTGGAAGACTGAAGTGGGAGGATTGCCTGAGCCCAGGAGGTCGAGGCTACAATGAGCTATGATTGTACCACTGCACTCCAGCCTGCATGACAGAGAGAGACCCTGTCTTTTTAAAACAGACAAACAAACGTAAGAATATTTCCTGGAGACAGATGATATGAATGCTCAGTTTGAAAGAGCCAATAAAGAGCCATCCAGCACAACTAGAATGAAAACTGACTTGTATTGAGGTGGCATATCATTATGAAACTTTAGGAAAGTGGCAACAAATAGAAGATCCTAAGAGAAAAGAGGCAAAACCGAGTTACATACACAGAATCGAGACAGAATGTCACATGTGCAGCAGCAGTGGAAATTAGAAGTCAACGAAGCGAAAACAAAGATCCTAATGCAAAACTTCCTCAGAGCAATAGCAATGAAGACAGTGTAGTTCTGGATAGATACAGATCAGTGGAATATAATAGAATTGAGAGCCCAGAAATGAACACTCATATTCTCAGTTGCTGTTTGACAAGGGTGTCAAGACAATTCAATGAGGAAAGAAATGTCATCAGAGATGGTAAGACAACTGGATGTCCACATGCTGGAGGATAAAATTGGTTACTCCCTATCGCCCCTGCTGGTCATATACAAAAGTCAGCTCAGAATGGATCAGTGACTTGAATGTAAGAACTAAAGCTATAGAACTCTTAAAACATAGGCATTAATCTTACACCCAGATTAAAAAAAAAAGCAAACCTGAATGAAAAAATGGGCAAGAGATTTGAACAGATAATTCTTCAAATAAGATATGCAAATGAACAAAAAGTACATGAAAAGATGTGCAACAACATTAATCTTCAGGGAAATGCAAATCAAAATGAAAAGTTACTGCAGCCCACCCACTTGATTGCTTTAATAAAAAAGATAATAAAAAGTGTTGGCAAGGATGGGAAGAAACTGGAGCCCTAATACAGTACTGATTGGAATGTAAAATGATACAGCTCTCTTGGAGATAGTCTGGTAGTGTCTCAAATGTTAAACATAGAATTATCCAAGGGAAATGAAAACATCCATACAAAAAGTTATACACTAATGCTCATAGCAGCATTATTCATAATAGCCAAAAGGGAAAAACAGCCGAAATGTCCAATCAGTGGATGAATGGATACATAAAATGGTATATCCATGTAGTGGTGTATTATTTGTCAATGAAAAATGAAGTACCGAAGGACCTTTAAAACATTGTGTTACATGGAAGAATCCAATCAGAAAAGACCACGTATTATATGATTTCCATTTATATAAAATGTCCAAAGTTGGCAAATCCATAGAGACAAAGTGGATTCGTGGTTTCCTAGGATTGGGGGGAACATTTTAGGCAGGTAAGAGAGTGAGAGTGATTGCTAATGGGTATAGAGTTTCTTCGTGGGGTGATGAAAATGTCCTAAATTAGGTTGTGATAGTGTCACAACTCTGTGAATGTATAAAAAACCTTTGAATTGTGTACTTTAAATAGGTGAGTTATGTGGTATGCTGATTATATCTCATTAGAATTGTGAGTAAAAGAAAATCACCAGAGAAATGATTTCAAACTTTGGGGGATAATGATTTCTAATGTTGAATTCTAGACACAGACTATCATTTAATTTTGAGGAAAGATAATTTCAGGCGCTTACAGTCTCAGAATTTATCTCACAAAAGTTTTGGAAGATGTGCTCCATTAAAACATGGGAGTAAAGAAAGAGGGAAAGCTTGAGGTTTAGGGAAAATGAGAATCCATCATAAAATAATGAAGGAAATCCCCAGGATGGTGGTGAAGGGAGAAAAACACAACATAATAGCTGAGCACCATGTATGGACAAGTCCAGATTGGAGGAAGCCCCAAGGCTCTAGGGAAAATGTCTTGAAGATACAAGACCACTGTTGCGTTTGATATATTCAGAAGAGATTGAGATAACTGGCAAATGGTTTGGGGTTGAATTAAGCCTTATGAGACAATTATTAAACTTCGAAATGCATATGAAAATTAAAATTCACATCTGGGCAATGGATAACAAATCATAGTGGTGCTAATGCTGACTGACTGACTTGATCATAGTGGTGCAAACGCTGAATATTGATTATAACCAAAATTGTGATGTAACGGTATTGTAGGTGAGGGCACAGAAGTGTGTGCAGGCATATAATTTGTACATGGTTACAGTGCTACTTGTTTTTTGTTTTACACATTATCTCTGACTTCCTCCTTTTCAGGTCTCTGACATCTTCTGGAGATGGAGGAGGAAGTCAGAGATAATGTGTAACACTAAAAAGAAATTAAGGAGTACTCTGAGCCTGTTTTTTGGCAATATTTAGATCAAGGGTGTCCAATCTTTTTTTTTTTGGAGACAGAGTTTTGTTATTGTTGCCCAGACTGGAGTGCAATGGCGCGATCTTGGCTCAGTGCAACCTCTGCCTCCCGGGTTCAAGTGATTCTCCTGGCTCAGCCTTCTGAGTAGCTGGAATTACAGACGCTGGTCACCACGCCCGGCTAACTGTTTTGTATTCTTTTTTTAGTGGAGACGGAGTTTCACCATGATGGCCAGGCTGGTCTCCTGACCTCAAGTGATCCACCCGCCTTGGCCTTCCAAAGTGCTGGGTTTACGGGCGTGAGCCACCACGCCTGGCCAGGGGTGTCCAATCTTTTGGCTTCCCAAGGCCACACTGGAAGAAGAATTGTCTTGCATCACACATAAAATGTGCTAATGAGAGCTGATGAGCCAAAAAAAAGAAAAAATAACCAAAACAAATCTCATAATGTTTTAATAAAGTTTACAAACTGGTGTTGGACTGCATTCACAGTCATTGTGGGCTGCAAGTTGGACAGATTTGAGGTAGATAATACCAAAAAAGAAATACAGGAGATAACTAAGAGGAAATGGAAGAGATAGCCTCTGGGGAGAGAGAAATGGTGATGTTGGGTGGAGAACATGGTTAGACGATTGATTACTGGTTTTAATAAAAGCCTTGTTCAACTGATTCTTGAGCCACATGCATATGTGACTGAAAAAAAGTTAAAAATTTTGTGCATATTAAAAATAGATTAAAATATGTAGAATATGATGATACATTACCTGTGATAGGGCTCATTTAACTTCCTGAGGACTGACCTTGGCGCTGAAGACAAAACTATGCTGTTACAACCCAGTCGGCTTAACTTGCCCACGGTGGCAGTGTATTGTGCAGCAGAGGTGGAGCTGACTTCATTTTAAAATCACAAGCCATTAGAGAGTACTAAGCCATGATGTGCTAGTGCCAGGAGCCTGAGATGTTTATTCTTTTAGTTCAAAATTTTTTCTGTTTTTAACAAGTCCATGCATACCCACAGATGTGTGCTTGTGTGTGTCTAATCTAGAGGATTTCTGGTTTGGGGATGGTACTGTGAAGATGGCTCTGATGTTTCTACTCTCTAAAACCAGCCAAAATCTACAAGGAATATGGGAAATAGAATCTTTCCAGTGTCTTAAAAAAGTAGGGAACACTTATAACCAGAATCAAAATAGAATGGGACCCAGGAGAGGGAGAACATTGAGAATGGATACTTAGATTTTCATGGTGTAAACATAAGTAGACCTGCAAAGGACAGTGTTCTCACAAGAGG
This sequence comes from Theropithecus gelada, assembly GCF_003255815.1. Lineage (NCBI taxonomy): Eukaryota > Metazoa > Chordata > Mammalia > Primates > Cercopithecidae > Theropithecus > Theropithecus gelada. Next base: position 99,270,379 of record NC_037683.1, read on the forward strand.
TTGACATAACTTGAAGGGACAAAACTAGGGATTCTCTTGGAATAATCACAGGTGTGGAGTACACAAGCTGACTGTGTTAAACTATGTGAATAATACCTTGGGAGAGGCAAAGGAGGTGGGACTCTGCTAGAAAACATGCACATTGCTGTCTTTGTTTCTGCTGCAAGACAGGAGATGCTGTTGATGTTTTAGTAGTCTGGTTAACTGGTAATCTTTGTGTCAGTAAAAGAAACGCATGGACATGGGCACATAACATGGCTTAAGGAAAGTCAGGCCTCCTGATAGTCTAGAGTGCTATTCTAACACCTCACTCAAAAAACTGGTTCAAGAAGCACTCCTTCAGTGATATCATAATCAAAAAAGAAACTGCATAGTATTTATACACAAGTATTCCAAGAAAATAGCACAAATCAAGAAAGCAGATGAAAAACACTGCTCAGAAACACTTTTGTACAAAAATTGAAAGAATATATTTAAAAATGACCTCTGTAGAACAAGAGCAGAAAGCAAAAATACTAAGACTAAAGGAAGAAATAACGAATAACAGAAAGGGAGTAAAAGTGACCAGGCAGAGTTCAGGAAAGCAGTATAAGAAAAATCCTGAGAGATCTCATTGAAAATAGCAAAAGTGTTCTAGACATTGCTGAAAAGCCATGAAGGACTTTGAGGGCCAGGTGTTGTGGCTCAGGTCTGTAATCCCAACAGTTTGGGAGGCCGAGGCAGGCAGATCACCTGAGGTCGGGAGTTCAAGACCAGCCTGACCAACATGGAGAAACCCCCGTCTCTACTAAAAATACAAAATTAGCTGTGGTGGTGCATGCCTGTAGTCCCAGCTACTTGGGAGGCTGAGTCAGGAGAATCGCTTGAACCTGGGAGGCAGAGGTTGCAGTGAGCCAAGATCATGCCATTGCACTCCAGTCTGGGCAGCAAGAGTGAAACTCAGTCTCAAAAAAAAAAAAAAAGGACATAGAGGTCAGGATTGAGGAAAAAACTAAGTGAAACAGAAGTGAGCAAAGGAGATTTGAAGTATGATGAGAAAGTAATAGCAAAAGAAGACTCAGTATACATATAATTGGTGTCCCTTAAGATGTGAACTGTATAATGGAACAGAAAAAAATGTTAGACATTTCTAGAAGAAACTAGAATTAAATCCGTAGGTGTGCATTGAAAGAGTATAATGTGTTCCAGGATAAATTAATAAAGAATTATTAATAGTAAAATAGAGCCTAGTAAATTACTTAAGATCTAAAGCAACCTATATTGGCTTCATGGTTCTTCACATCACCATCAACACAGAAAGTAACATAATATCTTCAAAGTCCTCAAGTAAAGAACTGTGACCTGCTGGGCGCAGTGTCTCACACCTGTAATCCCAGCACTTTGGGAGGCCAAGGCGGGTGGATCACAAGGTCAGGAGTTTGAGACCAGCCTGACCAACATGGTGAAATCCTGTCTCTAATAAAAGTAGAAAAATTAGCTGGGCATGGTGGTGGGCACCTATAATCCCAGATACTCAGGAGGCTGAGGCAGGAGAACTGCTTGAACCTGGGAGGCAGAGGTTGTGATGAGCTGAGATCGCGGCATTGTACTTCAGCCTGGGCAACAGAGTGAGACTCAAAAAAAAAAAAAAAAAGAACTGTGATATAAAACTTTTACACTCATTCCAAAGGTCTTCAACTGACACTTGTACAAATATTTTTAAACTAGCAAGAACTTGGAATATTTTTCCAAAAACCTTTTCCCTGGAGGAGAAAGACTGAAATCAGGAATGAAATTCAGCCTACTGAGACATAAATGGAAAAGCTGTGACAGGACAGACATTGAGCATTGATTCTGTTTCATTGTATAACTGTAGTTAAAACGCTGGAAATTGATTTTACTAAATATAATGTAACAGAAGTGTCAAGAATCTTGACGATATAGAAGTAATTAACCAAAGTCAGGAAGTAATGGGGAAGACTAATTTTCTTTTATATGCAGGGATCCAGAGATACTGGTTAAAGCTGAGAAATCATCTGTAATATAAAGATAGGTATATTTCAACATGTAGAGGTAACAAATGGTGATAGAGATAAGACTATTCAAGTTTGGTGCTTGTCGTAGTTCATTTTGTGTTGCTGTAACAGAGTACCTGAGACTGGGTGATTTATTTTGAAAGAGGTTTACTTAGCTCATGGTTCTGCAGCCTGGGAAGTTCAAGATTCATGGGACACGCTCAGCTTCTGATGAGACTATGCACTGGGTCAAAACATGGCAAAGAAGTTTAAAGCAGACACGTGGAAAGAGGAACCAAACAGAAAGAACCTCCCTTTTAACATTACACTATCGTAGGAACTAATCCGTACCTATGAGAACTAATCCAGTCTCACGAGAGTGAGAAGGCATTAATCTGTTTAGGAGATATCTGCCCACTTTACTCAGACATCTCCTGTTAGGCCCCATCTCCCAGCACTGTTGTACTGGCAGTTAAACTTCATGAATTTTGGTGGGCACAAAAACACATCCAAACCATAGCAATGGCCAAAGGAAGGTAAAGGGAGGTCTTTAGCATTATCATTGTTTATTATCGGTAAGAAGATTAACAGATACCTTTCTGAAGGAATAGAACTTTAGAGATATTAATAAAGTTGTAGATACAAAATTAATAAAAGACTTCTCAATTATCAGAAAATACAGCAAAGAATGAATGATCTTAATGAAAGATAAAGGGAACCATGTATTTCCAATTTAGTGATAACAAAACTAAGTTCTGATTGTTGCTCCTCTTTCCTTCTCTTGAAAAAATTCACTCCTAATGCCATGAGGTGGGCCTGAGCACAATGGGCATGTGCACTAGAGCAAGACTTTGGAGCCTGCCTTAGGGATGAGGATGGTGTCCACATGGGAGAGAGGAGTAGCCTGACATAAGGTGGTGTAACCATGTGGGTAGGTGGAGAGTCCTTTTAGCAGGGCGAGGCCTAGCATGGGCCATCAAAGTCTGTGTGGAGTAAGGAAGTGTCCATGCAGAATGGTAGTGGAATGGGGAGGGCATCTGCAAAGAGATAGACCTAGAGCAGGAGTTTGGAACAGTTCAAGGTACCTTGAAAGCATCACCATGAATGGGTAGCCTAACTGGATTCACTGCTTCTTATAGAAGGATATCTCCACGGGAGTGTAGCTGAGCTTGGGGTGCCTGAGCCTAAGCAGGATCAAGAAGGGGACCATGTGGGAACAACCTGGCACTGTATGTCAGGAGCCTAAGTAGGATGAGGAGGGTGTGTCTATGGGAAGGCAGCCTAGTACAGGGTTTTGGAGTGTAAAGGCAGGGAGTAGAGAGAGGCATGGGGTGTGGGAGTCCAGGCAGGGTAGGCTCATGTTAATGAGGCCTGGCAGAGTAGGGTGGTGAAACCTGAGGTAAATTCATGGAGGTGGTTGTGTACAGGGCTGTCAGAGACCAAGCCAGGTAATGAGGGCATCTGTGCATGGGGGTGACCAGGTGCAGGGTTTCAGAGCCTAAGCATGTTGAAAAGGGTGTCCTTGTGGAAGGTTGCCCAGGTATAGGTGTCAGATCATAAGTGGGGAGAAGAGGCTGTCCAGGAGGACAGGATGGCATGGATGTCAAAGCCTAAGCAGGAAGAGAAGAGTAGAAAGGTGGCCCCATGTGGGAAGTTGCAGCCTAAGCAGATTGATGAAAAGCTTATGTGCAGAAAGGTAGCCTGTTGTGGGGTATCAAAGCTCAGCTGGGGTGAGGAGAGCATCTCTAGAGGAGTGCCAAATGGAGTGGAGGTTATGGTGGCCTAACATGTCAGTGAGAGATTGTAGTGGACTGAATGATGGTCCCAAAGCTATCAAGGTCCTATTTCTACTTCTCAGAACCTGTAAATATTTATTTGGGAAAGGGATCTTTATAAATGTGATTGTTAAGAGTCTTGTGATGAGGGGGTGATCATGGATTGTCTGGCTGTACCCAAATATCGTTAAGTGTCCTTCTAAAAGAGGTGGATGGGCCGGTCACGGTGTAAGTCTTACTCTGTCACCCAGGCTGGGGTGCAGTGGCACAATGTAAGCTTACTGCAGCCTTTGCCTGCCAGGTTCAAATGATTCTCCCACCTCAGCCTCCTGGGTAGCTGGGATTACAGGCGTACACCACCATGCCTGGCTAATTTTTGTGTTTTTAGTAGAGATGGGGCTTCACCCTGTTGTCCAGGCTGGTCTTGAACTCCAGACCTCAAGTGATCCACCCACCTTGGCCTCCCAAAGTGCTGTGATTACAGGCGTGAGCCACCACATCCAGCTAGGAAAGGCTAATCTGTAGGGACAGGAAGAAGTACCTTGGTTGCTGAGCATTGGAGTGATAGACTGGGAAATTGCACGGAAAAACCTTTTGGGGTGGTAAAAACATTCTTTTTGTTGATTGTGGTAGTTACATGGTTGTACATATTTTTCAGACCATTGAACTGTACATTTGATGTTTGTATTGTATGTGAATTATGCCTCAATAAAATTAGAAAAAGGAAGTTTCTCCCACACATGGAAGAAACTTGTAGTAGTGATTATTTCTCAAGAGATAAACTGGGGATCACAAGTGGGCGACTTTTTTTTCCCTTAAACTCAGTGGTAAGAATGAGATTTTCAGAAAACCCTTTGCATCTATTACCTATTCAAAAATATACACTAAAAAGTGTCAGATATGTAGATTTGTATGGTATTACACCCTAGGTTACTCTCACCAATGACTAGGGTATGATATTTATTGAGGCCATGCCTTGAGTTTAACAGTTGTGATTTAATACTATTTTGTAACATTTTGATTAAATATAACATAAAGCTTACCATTTTAACCATTTTAAGTATCACTGACATTAAGTACATCTACATTGCTGTGCAACTATCATCACTATTTCCAGAACTTTTTTATGTTCCCAAACTGGAACTCTACCCCTTAAACATGAACTCCCAGTTCCCTCCTCCGCATAAACCCTCATGGCCATTATTATACTTCTCTCTCTGAATTTGACTGTTCTAGGTCCCTCATACAAGTGATATTATACAGTACTTGTCCTTTTGTGTCTGGCTTAGTACACTTTTACAACTTTTTGTAGAAGGAAATAAAGTAGCCAAGAAGTGCAGAATAACATGACCGAAGCTCAGCAGCTTTTATTTTGTTTTCCAGAATTCTTTCCAACTTAAGGGCAGCCAAAACTCATTATTTTAATAAACCTGACTATAAATTGCTTGTGTAACTCATGAAAGTTATGTCGAATAAATTATATAGTCTCTCTCTTGACTAATACATTTCCAGATCTTTAATTTTGACATCTAATTTACTTTTAGAATAACTTACTTTGCTCAATAAAACCAAAGTACTTGTTACCATAAATCTTTTATCAAGGGGGAAGGGGAAGGTGAAGAGAAGTTGGTTAATGGGTACAAAAATACAGTTAGATAGATGGAATATGTTCTATTTTTTGATAGTGTAGAAGGGAGACTGTAGTTATTATTTTGTTGTGTATTTCAGAACAGCTAGCAGAGAATTGGAATGTTACCAGTACAAAGAAGAGAGAAGTGTTTGAAGTGACAGATACCCTAATTACCCTGATTTGATTATTATACATTGTGTACATGTATCAAAATATCACATATACCCCAAAAATACATACAACTGTTATACATCAGTTTTTAAAAAAGAAAAAGTTATTATGTAATGACCATGTACTGTTGGTAATACTTTTCTGTTGTTAATAATGAAGACCAGTGACCTAACAGGAATTTTAGGACTTTCACAGTTTAAACCTGTGTATCATAATGTTTTGAAAATATCAGTTATACTTTATTATTTTAAGAGAATGCTAGTTGAAGGGAAGATAATCTTATTTGGCCCTCTTGTACTGAGTGACTTTAGCATTTTATTTATTTTTAATTTTTAATTTTTTGAGATGGGGTCTGGCTGTTTTGGCCAGGTTAGTCTTGAACTCATGGCCTCAAGCAATCCTCCTGTCTCAGCATCCTAGTGGGCTAGGATTACGGGCACAAGCCACTGTGCCTGGCTTAGCATTTTATTTATGAAGTGTTTTAACAGGAAAACCAAGATAATTTTTATATACCTATAGACTTGTGAAATAAGAAGGAAGCTCTGAAAATTATGTTGTTTAATTTGTATCCAGTTCAGTTCAGGAAAACTTCAGTGGGCATATGCTAGGTGGGAAGTGCCATGAATTATGTTTCTTTCTGAGCTCATTTAGTAAGGGGCATTAGAGCCTGTTCAGGTTATTTCCATATAAGACAACCTGAAATAGTGTGGTAGAGGTATGAAGTACAGTGGGAAAATGTTAAAACAGTTTATTCTGGGAAGATATTGGGTTTGATAAAGCTTCTTTTAACTTTTTATAATTTCTACTGCCTTGAAACCAAATGCAATCTCCTGGCTACCTTTTAGCCCCTCAGCCGTAGTCTACATCCTGAATAACTGGTTTGATCTTTTATTGTAACTGGGTTCTTACCCTTTTTTCTAGTCAAGCAACTTATGATGTCTGGTATAGGATGGTTACTGAATTCTTATGCAGGAGATTCAACAACAGCTGAGACTTAAAAATAGCCATTAGCAACTCCTTTAATCATTAACATGGACCAAAAATGTAGAGGAGAAAAAGTTTAAATATATGTGGAGAATGGAGAGGAGTATATAGATAACTTCTAAATTTATCATAGAAGCTTTGTTTCCAGGCTATTTATAGGCTTCTATTTTTACTTCCTGAGTTTAGAGAAGTTAGGAGTTGGAAAATTGCAACTCCTTAAGGAAAAAAGAAAAGCCATATTCTCTGTCCTGTAGGCAGTGGTCCCCACCCAACCTTTTTGGCACCAGGGACTGGTTTTGTGGAAGACAATTTTTCCACCAACAGGGGTGGGAGGAGGATGGTTTCTGGTTGATTCAAGTGCATTATATTTATTGTGCACTTTATTTCTATTATTACATTGTAATATATAATGAAATACACAGCTCACCATAATGTAGACACAATGGGAGCCCTGAGCTTGTTTTCCTGCAAGTAGACAGTCCCCTTTGGTGGTGATGGGAGACAGTGACAGATCATCAAGCATTGGGTTCTCATAAGAATCGTGCGACCTAGATCCCTCATTTTCACACCTCACAATAGGATTTGCGCTCCTATGAGAATCTAATGCCGCTGCTGATCTGACAGGAAGTGGAGCTCAGGCAGTAATGGGAGTGATGGGGAGCGGCTGTAAGTACAAATGCAGCTTTGCTTGCTTGCCCACTGCTCACCTCCTGCTATGCAGCCTGGTTCCCAATAGGCTACAAACCGCTACTAGACCTGGGCTGGGGACCCCCGCTGTAGACCTTTTACATGCTTGGAAGACCTCGTCTTGACTAATACTTTGTCCTTTGAATAACTCAAAACTTTTCTAGGAAGTCGTTCCTGTAATTTTTCAATGGATTATTAAATCCTGGGTGTATCCACACTGAATTATGATTGCTTGTTGTATTTGTGTAGACCAGTGTTTCTCAACTGGGGCCTCCCAGGGACATTTGGCAATGTCTGGATGCATATTTGGTTTTCACAGTAAAGCAGGTGCTACTGGCATCTCGTGTGAAGAGATCAGTGCTGCTGCTTTTTAGTTTGTATGAAAGTGAATGTAGTACAGAATATAATATTGGTTGTCCATTTCCCATTATTGTTTACTTTCCATGGTAATACAGATTTTCATGAGTGGCTATTATCCACTTAATTTTCTACTTGTGACATAGGCCTCTAAAAATGTGTGGATTAAGAATAAAAGAATATTCCTGAATAATAATTTTAGATGCACGTTAGAATGCTTTCAGGGAAAATAAGGGTGATACACTATTGAAGTATCTGAATTCCATGCATTTATTAAAACTCAAAATATATTTGTGTTGGTATGGTGAAGAAGCTTTTTATAGCATTGGTATTACTACTTTAGTTCTATATGAAGTTTTCAAACTATTGCATTATAGTAGAAACAGCCTTTCATTTTATTTGGAGCGTGCTGCATATCTTGTTACTGAGCAAACATATGAGCTGGGTATTTAGGTGTTTGAGAAATTAAGCCAGTTCCTGCTTTCAGAACAGCTTAGAGAGAGGGGAAAATGACATAACTCCATATAGACAGTGCGGTAGTATATATAGAAAGTACTGGGGAGAGTTGAGGAGGAGAAGGCATTCAAGCTGTTTCAAAACTACCAGCCTAATCATAGGGGATAGGTTTTACAGGTAGAGGAAATAGTTTGCGTAAAAAGTAAAGAGGCATAAAAGAGCATGAAATTTGTGAGTCACTGCATGCTTATAGTTTACAGTGCTTAAGGAGAAGGGAGTGTTCAGAGATCATTTTCAGAAAAAGGTTAAAACCATGACTCTCATACAGATATAAAACAAAAATGAATGTGACCGGGTGCGGTGGCTCACGCCTGTAATCCCAGCACTTTGGGAGGCTGAGGCAGGCCAATTACTTGAGGTCAGGAGTTCAAGACCCACCTGGCCAATATGTTGAAACCCCATCTCTACTAAAAATACAAAATTTAGCTGGGCATGGTGGTGGACACCTGTAATCCCAGCTACTTGGGAGGCTGAGGCAGGAGAATTGCTTGGTCTTGCCACTACACTCCAGCTTGGGCAATAGAGTGAAACTCCATTTCAGGGGGGAAAAACAAAAAAAGAATGCTAAAATCATTCAAACACATGTTATAGCAGTTCAAATGTAAACTTTTAAACAGCACACATTTATATGAAGTAATGGAATGTTGAAATAAGTTGTAAATGGTAGCAAAGTTGTTTTTTTTTCCATAAAAGGGGAAAGAAGTCAATGAATTTCTACCAGATAGGATAGAAATTGCATGTTTGTCACTTGCCTACAATTTATAGATTTATGGAATAGCTCCCGTGGAATCAATCTGACAGTGAGTAGTTTTCCATTGGAGTGCAGTTTTTTTTTTTTTTCTATAGGGAGAGCAGGAAATTGGAAAGCACCTTCCATTGTTCTACCAAAGAATCTGTACTGTATATAATAGGGAGTCAACAAAGTTTTTGGATTTGGAGAATGAAACCAGGCTGTGTTTTAGATGAAACAGTTGAGGTGGCAGCGTATAGGTTTAATTGAATGAGGGAGCAATCAGTGCAGTTAGGCTGTTGCAGTAGCAGTAAGAGGGAAGAGGAGGGATAGATCGAGTGTACATTAGGAATTAGAATCTTTAAAACTTATTAGGCATAGGCAAGGCAATGAGAAGAGACAAGGCTTTTGGCTTAAGCAATTGTAAGGATAGTGGGTCATTTTACTGAGAAAGGGGGCCTGTAAGAGGAAAAGCAGTGTTAGGGGAAAAACAGAGAGTGTTTGGACATTTGCCTTTTGAGATGATACAGCATACCAAGGTGGAAATGTTCCTTATGCAGTTATAAGCCATAGGTTTGGAACTAAGGATTGTGGGCTAAAGATTTCAGTCTGGAATCATCATTTAAATCGGAATTTATATTAGAATAAGTAACATCAACCAGTTGCCTAGGGAGAAAATACAGAGAAGAGGAAAAAGACCAAGAACCCTGGGAACATCTTTATTTGCATGGTCCTAAAGAACAATTATGGTGTATATCTCAGGGGCATTATAATATGGTTGTCAGTCTTTTAATTCTTAATAACAACAGCTTTTCAGCTTTAATTTTATCTTTCATTGGCATGTGAAACCATATTTTTTCTTAGGTTGTGGTCTGTTTGTAGACTAGCAGGAGAACTTTGAATAAAAAATTCTTATTCATGTGTCATTCTAGCGATATACTCCCTCATTTTAGATTTCAAGTTGAGGAAGACTTGGTTTGGAGCTATGCACTAGTGTGAAAAGAGAGATCACCAGTGGACAGAGAAGAAAGAGGAACTTACCCTTAGGTGTCTTACAATACTGTCTTTAAAGCATTGTGGATTTCTGTAATTACATCTCGTACCAAATGCATTTCGGACTCATTGAGGGCTAAGGGCTGAGGGCTATGCTGCTTTGCTCTGCTATTTAGGATTATTGTATAGCTAAGTTTGAATGGATTCTACTGTTTAGTAATTGAGGGGAAGAGAAGCCTACATTATTTGTGTTCCCATTTTACCTTTCTTCACAATTTCATGGTTAATGTATCATTTCCTCTGTGTTGAAGGAATATAATGACCCTATTTTTTCCTCGGAGTTTTTTCTTCGAGTTCATTTTGACATAGAAACACCTCCCTCACCGCTATCACCACCATGTAGGAAGGAAGTACAGTTTTAGGTTATTAAATCTACTTATTTAGTTTTTTAAAAATGTATATATATAGATGTATTCTAAACTATAAAATCTGTTTAGAGGATTTTGTGGTTAAAATTTGTTTGAAAAAGCTTTTTAAACTGGCATTTTTATATTTAATAGCATTTGCAGTTTTAAATTCAGAGAAACATTGAAAAATTTTACTTTCGTTTTTTCTTTTTAGATCATCCAATTATGATGGGTTTTGAACCCCTTGTGAACCAGAGGCTACTTCCACCTACCTTCCCTCGATATGCAAAAATAATTAAAAGAGAAGAAATGGTCAGCTATTTTGCAAGATTAATAGATAGAATAAAAACTGTCTGTGAGGTTGTGAATTTAACAAATTTACATTGTATCCTGGTAAGTACAAATCTCTGTTCCTGAATATAACTTCCATTTAAAAAAATGGATACATAATAATTGTACATATTTATGGGGTAGCTTTGGTTTAACAACAAATAGTTGATCACTTTATAGACACTGACCAAGGGTAAATACTACTCTTTGTCTATTTTCTGTGATAGCTAGAGGATTAAGTGGTTCATAAATATTATACATACATACATTCTATTTAATCCTCAAAGGTTTTACACTATTTTAGAGATTAAGAAGCTGACATTGAAAGGTTAGATAATTCATCCAAGATTTGTTTTGAGACAGGATCTCACTCTGTTGTCTAGGCTGGAGCGCAGTGGTGTAATCTTGGCTCAAAGCGATCTTGAACTCTTTTTTTTTTTTTTTTTTTTGTGGAGATGGAGGACTTGATCTGTCACCTAGGTGACAGTGCAGTGGCACGATCTTAGCTCACTACAGCCTTGACCTTCTTGGCTCAAGCGATCCTTCTGCTTCTCAGCCTCCCAAGAAGCTGGGACCACAGGCATGTACCACCACACCCAACAATATTTTAGTTTAATCATTATTTTTGTAGAGATGGGGTCTCACTATGTTACCCAGGCTGGTCTTGAACTCCTGGGTTCAAGCAGTCCTCCCACTTCTGCCTCCCAAAATGCTGGGTATGCAGGTGAGAGCTACCGTGCTCTGCCAACCTTGAACTCTTGAGGTCAGGTGATCCTCCCACTTCAGCCTCCCAAGTAGCTGGGAGAGACACATACCACTAGAGCTGGCTAAATTTTTTTTTTTTTTTTTTTGAGATGGGGTTTCCCTCTGTTGCCCAGGCTGGAGTGCAGTGGTGTGATCTCGGCTCCCTGCAACCTCTGCCTCCCAGACTCAAGCTGTCATTCCACATCAGCCTCCCAAGTAGCCAGGGCTGCAAGCGTGTGCCACCATGCATGGCTAATTTTTTGTATTTTTGGTAGAGATAGGGTTTCACCATTTGCCCAGGCTCGTCTCTGACTCCTGAGCTCAAGTGATCCACCTGCTTCAGCCTCCCAAAGTGCTAGGATTACAGGTGTGAGTCACTGCACCCAGTCAACTTTTAAATTTTTATTTATTGTGGAGACAAGGTCTCACCATGCTGCCCAGGCTGGTCTCAAACTCCTGGACTCAAGCAGTCCTTCCATCTTGGGCTCCCAAAGTGCCAGGATTATAGGCATGGGCCAGTGCACTTGGCCTCACCTTAGTTTTAAGAGTGGGGATTGAACTCTGGATTCTGTCTTCAAAACATGTAAATGTGTAATATGTATGCTGGTATACATAAACATATGTATTTAAGTGTGTGTGTTTGTTTATATATAAATATATATATGTATGTATGTGTATAATTTTTATATATATATAATTTTTTTTTTTTGAGACGGAGTCTTGCTCTGTTACCCAGGGTGGAGTGCAGTGGCACGATCTCGGCTCACTGGAAGCTCCAACTCCCAGGTTCACGCCATACTCCTGCCTCAGCATCCTGAGTAGCTGGGACTACTGGCGCCCGCCACCACACCCAGCTGATTTTTTGTATTTTTAGTAGAGACGGGGTTTCCTTGTGTTAGGCAGGATGGTCTCGATCTGCTGACCTCGTGATCCGCCCGCCTCGGACTCACAAAGTGCTGGGATTACAGGCATGAGCCACCGTGCCGGGTCTTAAGTGTGTATATATATACTTTTACATATAAAAATAGGATCATGATGTTTGGTAACCTGCTTTTTAAAATTGCTTGTCTCTGTATCATGGACATCTTCCTTTCCATGTCAACAAATACATGACAAATTCTACATTATTTTAATGGCTGTGTGGTATTCCATTTTAAGCATATATTACAGGTTTTTTCATTTCATTCATTTAAATTACATTTAGGTAATTTTCAGTGTTACAAACAATACTAAGATGAACATATGTATAAGTAAATCTTTTTATTATATGCTTCCTTTCCCCTTAAGATAAATTCCTAAAAAACGAAGCTGCTAGGTACATTTTTAACTATCATATTTTGGATTAATATTTTTTATGGGTTGAAATGTAGAAAAACAGGGCTCATTTTAAGAACATTCAGAGATGGAGCTTTTTTTTTTGTTTTTTGTTTTTTTCTCCTGTACCTGCTGACAGCAGAAAAGCTTTTTAATTAGTACGGTTATAGTAGCACATGTAAGGTTAGTAGGAAAGGTAGAAAATGTGCAAGACAGTACTGTTGTTCTGAGGACGTAAGTACACTGACGTCTGTGGCATAGCTAGGCATTTGAGTGTTACCTTACACGCCGAGGTATGGAATTGCCAGCCCCATGTCATTTCCTCTGTGAAATCTTCCCCTTTGGTTGCTGGTTGCCACTGTACCTGTGTTCCTTGAGATCACACAGTATATAGTTTATACTCCCAGCATTTAGCAGCAGTCTCTGGGAAATAGTTGATAGTAAAGATTTGTGCTTTTGTTTATGTTCTTTATTTTTCCTTCTATTAATTTTTTTGTCATTAAAACCCAGCTTAAGTCTTCATTCTTTTAATAAACTTTCACTCATTATGCCTTTAATACCTTACGTTGCATTTGCTTTCTTATACTGTGTTATAAGAATCAGAATTTTAAAAGTTCCTAGGAAAAAGATCACAGACAGTTTTACATCTAAACAAACTAAGGTTCAGAGGTTCTAAAGTAACCAAATTAGATGACTATAATAGCATATCTGGAATGAGAATATATATTTTCTTACTCTTTTCTGCCACATTGACTTTTTTTTTATCGTAATTGTTACATGGATATACATTTGTGTTCACTAGATTAATTGCAAGGTCTTTAGGTAAAATCAACCTATAAACCCATATCAACCATAAGGTAATATGTTTTTAATGTATATGGTTGTTTTACCAGTTGTGTCGGTAGGCAAACGGACTTTAAAATATTTTTTTTAGTAAGCAGCAGGGCTGACTTGGGTTGTGACAGGCTCCTGATATTGAAGGCTAAGTTGTCTGCCATTATTGTCGGTCAATTTCGCTGAGCCCTCTGAGGAAACCATGGCCCATTGCAGGTACCTTAGGGAGACCCACATGGGTTCTAACCAAGGGTAGGTAGCTGAGGCATTGTCAGTGATCCTTTAGACTTTTCTCAGCAAGCTGCAGGATTTCTTAATAAAGGGCTTGATCACATAGATGCCTGAATAGGCATTTATTCTGGTTTCGGTTTCTGAAGAGCTGCTATCCCAAGCCCAAATAGTTATCATTAACAAATCCAAGTATTAAAATACATACATTACTATTTAACTATAAAATTTGGAAGATGCAGAGAACTGTGAAGATGATAAATAACTGCTGTCCCACCCTTTATAGATGTTAGCATTTCAGTGTATTTTGTCATCTGGTTTTACATCTACATATAAACCTGTATCTCTTCATTTTTAGATAAATTTCTTTAAAAACAATTTTATGTTTGGGGGTACATATGAAGGTTTGTTGCATAAATAAACACGCATCTCAGGGGTTTGTTGTACATATTATTACATCACCCATGTATTAAGCTCAGTACCCAATACTTATCTTTTCTGCTCTTCTCCCTCCTCCTACCCTCCCCACTCAAGTAGATCCCAGTGTCTCTTGTTTCCTTCTTTGTGTTCATAAGTTCTTACCATTTAGCTCTCACTTGTAAGTGAGAACATGCAGGATTTGGTTTCTCTTCCTGCGTTAGTTTGCTAAGGATGATAGCCTTCAGCTGTATCCATGTTCCCACAAAAGACACGATCTCGTTCTTTTTTATGGCTGCATAATATTCCATGGTGTATATGTAACACAATTTCTTTCTTTCTTTTCTCTTTTTTTTTTTTTTTTTTTTTTGAGACAGAGTTTCGCTCTTGTTGCTGAGGCTGGAGTGCAATGGCATGATCTCGGCTCACTGCAACCTCTGCCTCCTGGGTTTAAGCGATTCTCCTGCCTCAGCCTCCCACGTAGCTGGGATTTAGCTGGGATTACAGGTGTGCCCCACCATGCCTGGCTAATTTTTGTGTTTTTAGTAGAGACACGGTTTCATCATGTTGGCCAGGTTGGTCTCGAACTCCTGACCTCAGGTGATTGGCCTGCTTCGGACTCCCAAAGTGCTGGAATTATAGGTGAGAGCCACTGCTCCTGGCTGTACCACAATTTTTTTATCCAGTCTGTCATTGATGGGCATTTAGGTTGATTCCATGTCTTTGCTATTGTGAACAGTGCTGCAGTAAACATTCGTGTGCGTGTGTCTTTGTGGTAGAATGCTTTGTATTCCTGTGGGTACATACCTAGTAATGGGACCGCTGGGTCAAATGGCGGTTCTGCTTTTAGCTCTTTGAGGAATTGCCATACTGCTTTCCACAATGGCTGGACTAATTTATACTCCTACCAACAGTGTATAAGAGTTCCCTTTTCTTTCCAACCTCACCAGCACCTGTTACTTTTTGACTTTTCAATTGCCATTCTGACTGCTGTGAGGTGGTATCTCGTGGTTTTGATTTGCATTTCTCTAATGATGAGTGATATTGAACTTTTTTTCATATGCATGTTGGCTGCACGTATGTCTTCTTTTGAGAAGTATCTATTCATGTCCTTTGTCCACTTTTTAATGGGGTTGTTTTTCTCTTGTAAATTTAAGTTCCATATAGATGCTGGATATTAGACCTTTGTCAGATGCATAGTTTGCAGATATTTTCTCCCATTCTGTAGGTTGTCTGTTTACAGTTTCGTTTGCTCTGCAGAAGCTCTTAAGTTTAATTGGAACCCGTTTGTCAATTTTTGCTTTTGTTGTGATTGCTTTTGGTGTCTTTCTCATGAAATCTTTGCCTGTTCCTTGGACCAGGGTGATATTGCCTAAGTTTCCTTCCAGGATTTTTATAGTTTTGGGTTTTACATTTAAGTATTTAATGTAAAAAATAATAATTAAAAAAAATACTTGAGTTGATTTTGTATATGATGTAAGGGGTCCAGCTTCAGTCTTCTGCATTATGGCTCAGTTATTCTAGCACCATTTATTGAGTAGGGAGTTTTTTCCCTATTGCTTGTTTTTGTCAACTTTGTCAAAGATCAGATGGTTGTAGATTAGTGGCCTTATTTCTGGGCTCTCTATTCTGTTCCATTGATTGGTCTATGTGTCCGTTTTTGTACCAGCCAGTACCATGCTGTTTTGGTCATTGTAACCTTATAGCATAGTTTGAAGTCAGGTAATGTGATTCTTCCAGCTTTGTTCCTTTCACTTATGAATGCCTTGACTATTCAGCCTTGTTTTTGGTTCCATATAAATTTTAAAATAATTTTTTCTAGTTCTATGAAGAATGTCATTGGTAGTTTGATAGGAATAACATTGAATCTGTAAATTGCTTTGGGCAGTATAGCCATTTAAATTATATTGATTCTTCCTGTCCATGAGTGTGGGATGTTTTTCCATTTGTTTGTGTCTCCTCTGATTTCTTTGAGCAGTGTTTTGTAATTCTCATTGTAGAGATTTTTTTACCTCCCTGGTTTGCTGTATTCCTAGGTGTTTTTTTTTTCTTTTTTGGGGCAGTTGTGAATGGGATTGTCTTTCTGATTTGGCTCTCAGTTTTGTTGTTGGTGGTGTATCAGAATGCTAGGGAATTTTGTACATTAATTTTATATCCTGCAACTTTGCTGGTTATTCATCAGCTGAGGGAGCTTTGAGGCCAAGACTGGGGTATTTAGATAAAGAATAATGTTATCTGCAGATAGAGATAGTTTTACTTCCTCTCTTCCTATTTGGATGCCCTTTATTTCTTACTCTTGCCTGATTGCTCTGGCTAGGACTTCTAATAATATGTTGAATAGAAGTGGTGAGAGAAGGCATTCTTGTCTTGTGCCGATTTTCAAGGAGAATGCTTCCAGCTTTTGCCCATTCTGTATAATGTTGGTTGTGGGTTTGGCATAGATGGCTCTTATTGTTTTGAGGTGTGGTCCTTCAATACCTAGTTTATTGAGAGTGTAACATGAAGGGGTATAAAATTTTATCAAAAGGCTTTTCTGCATCTATTGAGATAATCATGTGATTTTTGTCTTTAGTTCTGTTTATGTGATGAATCACGTTTATTGATTTTTTTGTGTGTTGAACCATCCTTGCCTCCCAGGGATGAAGCCTACTTGATCGTGGTCAATTAGTTTTTTGATGTGCTGCTGGATTCAATTTGCAAGTACTTCGTTGAGGATTTTTGCATCAATGTTCATCAAAGATACTGGCCTGAAGTCTTCTTTTTTTGTTGGGTGTCTGCCAGGTTTTGGTGTCAAGATGATGCTAGCCTCATAGAAGGAGTTGGGGAGAAGTCCCTCCTCAGTTTTTTGCAATAGTTTCTGTAGGAACGGTACCAGCTCTTCTTTGTATATCTGGTAGAAATCACCTGTGAATCCATCAGGTCCTGGCCCTTTTTTTTTTTTTTTTTGGTTGGTAGGTTATTTATTACTCATTCCATTTTGAAGCTTATTACTGGTCTGTTCAGGGAATCAATTTCTTCCTGGCTCAGTCTTGGGAGGGTGTTTATATCCAGGAATTTATCCATCTCTTCTAGGTTTTCTAGTTTGTGTGTGTGGAGATGTTCATAGTAGTTTCTGATGATTGTTTTTATTTCTTTAAGGTCAGTGGTAGTATTCCCTTCATCATTTCTAATTATGTTTATTTGGATCTTCTCCCATTTCTTCTTAATTAGTCTAGCTAGTAGCCTATTTTATTAATTTTTTTCAAAAAACTAATTGCAGGATTTGTTGATCTTTTGAATGGGTTTTCATGTCTTGATTTCCCTCATTTCAGCTCTGATTTTTGTTAGTCCTTGTCTTCTACTAGCTTGGGGATTTTTTGTTCTTGGTTTCTCTGATTCTTTGAGTTGTGAAGTTAGGTTGTTTGAGATCTTTCTAACTTATTGATGTGGACAATACATGCTATGAATTTCCTTCTTAACACTGCCTTAGCTGTGTCCTAGAGATTCTGGTATGTTGTATCTTTGTTCTCATTGTTTTCAAAGAACTTCTTGATTTCTGCCTTGATTTCATTATTTACCCAAAAGGCATTCAGGAGCGTGTTGTTTAATTGACACATAATTGCATGGTTTTGAGTGATTTTCATTGTGTTGACTTCTATTTTTATTACGCTGTGGTCCAAGAGTATGTTTGGTATGACTTCAGTTCTTTTACATTTGTTGAGTATTGTTTTATGTCCAATTATGTGGTCAATTTTAGAGTATGTGCCATGTGGTAATGTGAAGGATGTATATTCTGTTGTTTTGAGTGGCGACTTCTGTAAAGGTCTATCAAATCCTTTTGCTCCAGTGCTGAGTTTAGGTCCTGAATATCTTTGTTAATTTTTTGTCTAGATGATCCATCTAATACTGTCATTGGAGTGTTGAAGTCTCCCACTGTTATTGTGTGGGAGTTGTGTCTCTTTGTAGGTCTTTAAGAACTTGCTTTAGGAATCTGAGTGCATATATATTTAGGATAGTTAGGTTTTCTTGTTGAATTGAACCCTTTACCCTTATGTTATACCCTTCCTTGTCTTTTTTGATCTTTGTTGGTGTGAAATCTGTTTTGTCTGAAATTAGGATCGCAACCCCTGCTTTTTTCTGTTTTCCATTTGCTTGGAAGATTTTCCTCCATCCCTTTATTTTGAGCCTATGAGTGTCATTATGTGTGAGATGAGTCTCTTGAAGACAGCACATGAGTAGATCTTGCTTTTTTATCCAGCTGTCACTCTGTTTTTCAAGTAGGCCGTTTAGCCCATTTACATTCGGGTTAGTATGATATGTGTGGATTTGATCCTGTCATTATGGTGTTAGCTGGTTATTGTGTTGGCTTGTTTTTGTGGTTGCATTATAGTGACTCTAGTCTGTGTGTTTAAGTGTGTTTTTGTATTAGCTGGTAGTAGTCTTGCATTTCTATATTTAGTGCTCCTTTCAAGATCCTCTTGTGAGGTAGGACTGGTGGTAATGAAGTCCCTCAACCTTTGCTCATCTGTAAAGGATCTTATTTCTCCTTCACTTAGGAAGGTTAGTTTGGTGGAATATGAAATTCTTGGTTGAAGATTTTTAAAAGAATGTTGAATATAGGCCCCCAGTCTCTTCTTGTAGGGTTTCATCTGAGAGGTCCCCGTTTAGCCTGATGGGGATCCCTTTTTAGGTTACCTGCCCTTTCTTTGTAGCTGCCTTTAACATTTGTTTCATTTCGACTTTGGAAAACCTGAGGATTGTATGCTTTGGGGATGATCTGCTTGTGTAGAATCTTGCAGGACTTTTCTGTATTTCCTGAATTTGAATGTTGGCTTCTCTAGCAAGGTTGGGGAAGTTTTCACGGATAATACTCAGAAATATATTTTCCAAGATGTTCACTTTCTCCCCCTCCCTTTCAGAGATGCCAGTGATTCAGAGTTGGCCTCTTTCCGTAATCCCATACTTCTCAGAGGTTTTTTTCATTCCTTTTTATTCTTTTTTCTTTGTTTTTGTCTGACTGTCTTATTTCAGAGAACCAGTCTTCAAGTTCTGAGATTCTTTCCTCACCTCGGTTTATTTTGCTGTTAATACTTGTGATTGCATAGTGAAATTCTTGTATTTTTCAGCTCTGTCAGACTTTTTAGTTTCTTTTTTATGCCAGCTATTTTATGCCAGCTATTTTATCCTTCCGCTCCTGTATCGCTTCATTATGATTCTTATTTTTCTTGGATTGGGTTTTGCCATCCTCCTGAATCTCTATGATCTTTGGTCCTGTCCGTATTCTGAATTCTATTTCTGTCATTCCAGCCATTTCAGCCTGGTTAAGAACTCATGTTGGAGAACTGGTGCAGTCATTTGGAGGACATATGACACTCTGGCCATTTGAGTTACCGTAGTTCTTGCATTGGTTCTTTCTCATCTGTGTGTGTGGATGTTCCTGTAACTGCATTGTAGATTGAGTATAGTCAATAGACTTCTTTTCTGGATGTTTTCACTGGGCCGAGGCTTTCTGTAGGGTCTTTATTTGAAGCTGACTTCTTGTCTCCGGTTTCAGAGTGGGGGATGTTAGTGAGGTACTTTTGGTGTTGAAGCTTTGGCATGTGATCCAGCAGGTGACACTTAGGCTTATTTGATCACTTGGTAGACTCTTGCTCAGAAACCCGTATCTTTTGGTCTTTCCCTGTAGTCAGCAACAGTCAGTAATGTGCATCTAGTTGACTTGGTTACTTGGAATTTATTTCTGTGAAATAGGAACTAAAGTTCTGCCATGACTTAGTAAATTATTGTTGGTATTATTTTTATGGTATACAAATTTAATAGTGGTATCCACATAATTCCATGATTGGTCAGTTTTTTTAAGAAAAGTTTTTAGAGTCTAGAATTATCCATTGTCCCTTTTATACAATTAAACAATTTCTATAGAAATAATCTTTATTTGTCATATTTTAACTCTGGTACTATGTCATTTCCAGAAGGTCTAGTAAAAATTATACTCTATATGATGAAGTATTTTTAGCTTTTATTTAATCTATTAATGTCACTGCTTTTTCTTTATGTATCTATTAGGATTTTTTCTGTGAATTTAGTGAACAGTCACCATGTGTTCTTTCAAGATCTCTGTTACAGGTAAGTTCCACTTAGTCTCAAAATACTTCTTTAAACATTATATGTGTATTGACATTGTTTTATTGGTTGATTGAACAAAAAGTAGATGCTTTTAAAGAATTTTCCAGTTAGTGTTGTGTATTTTTTAATTGAAGTATTAACTTTAAGCATTAGACATTCATCAAGGTCATATCCTAGGTCATAAAACAAACCTCAGTAATTCAAAAACAATCAAAATCACACAAAGTATCTTTCTTATTTTAGAATTAAACTAGTAACCAACAAGAGAAAGGTATCCAGGAAAATCTCCAAATATTTTGAAATTAAACAACTTGTAAGTAACACATGAGTCAAAGACAGAAGTCTTGAGGGGAGTTCAAAAATATTTTGAACTGAATGAAAATCAAAATATAACATACCAAAATCTGTGAGCTACAACTAAAGCAGTACTTAGAGGGAAATTTGTAGCATTGCATTTTTTTGTTTTGTTTTTGTTTTGAGATAGTCTCATTCTGTTGCCCAGGCTGGAGTGCAGTGGCATGCTCTTGTCTCACTGCAATCTCCGCCTCCGGGTTCAAGTGATTGAACCGGGTTCAGGTGCTAGATTGTGCCTCAGCCTCCCGAGTAGCTGGGATTACAGGCGCACACACCATGCCTAGCTAATTTTTGTATTTTTAGTAGAGATGGGGTTTCACCACATTGGCCAGGCTGGTCTCAAATGCCCGACCTCAGGTGATCCACCCGTCTCGGCCTCCCAAAGTGCTGGGATTACAGGTGTGAGCCACCGTGCCTGGCCACGTTAAATGTTTATATGAAAGGAAAGTATGCCTGGCATGGTGGCTCACACCTGTAATCCCAGCACTTTGGGAGGCTGAGGTGGGTGGATGACTTGAGTCCAGGAGATCAAGACCAGCCTAGGCAACATGGCAAAACCCAGTCTACAAGAAATGAGCTGGGTGTGGTGGTGCATGCCTGTGGTCCCAGCTACTCAGGAGTCTCCTACCTCAGCCTCCTGAGTAGCTGGGATTACAAGCATGCGCCACCATGCCCAGCTAATTTTGTATTTTTAGTAGAGACAGGGTTTTTCCATGTTGGTCAGGCTGCTCGAACTCCCAACCTCAGGTGATCCGCCCGCCTCAGCCTCCCAAAGTGCTAGAATTACAGGCGTGAGCCACTATGCCCAGTCAATAATTTTAATTTTATTATAACTCAGTTCATTAATAGAATACAAAGATAAGTGTATAAGGATGTTAAAAATATTCATTGTAAGCTTAAAAAAAAAAGTAAAGAAGTTTTTATGTCCATTCACAAAAAAATTCAAGGAAGCAACTGCTGTTTTCCCAGTTGAGAGTCATAACATTCCCTATCTGCGGTCCTCGCAGGCTGCAGGGAGGAGGTCATCCAAGGCTGCCTCTGTAGCTAATAACCTATCAGAAGACCTTAGGTTATAAAACCATCCACTCAAGTGTTAGGAGGAGACAGTTTTTATCTATTCACTGAAAGTAAGTAAGAAATGTTAGATGAAAAAAAGCATTAATTAAAGACACTGAAGGAATTACAGTCCAGCAATTTATTATTCTTATTTTTTGAGACAAAGTCTCACCCTGGGCGACAGAGTCTGAGGTTGGAGGATTGCTTGAACTGGGAAGTCCAGGCTGCAGTGATCTGTGATCCCACCACTGCGTTCCACCTTGGGCAACAGAATCAGAACCTATCTCAAAAAAAAAAAAAAAAAAAAGTCTACAGTTAGTAATTTAAGCTACCACTGTATGAGACCAGAAAAAGAAGAACAAATTAAAGTAAACAGAAGGAAGGAAATAATGAAGAGCAGAAATTAGTAAAATATGGAACAGAAAAACAGTGGAGAAAATCAGTGCAACCCAAAGCTCATTCTTTGAAAATATTCATGAAGTCAATGAACCTCTAATGAGACATAAGAAGAGAAAAATAGAAATAACTAATATCAAGAATGAAAGAAAGGGTATCATTACAGACTCTGTAAACATTAAAAGGATAGTAATGGGATATACAACTCTATCCATAAATGCAGAAGCAGATAAAATGGACCTATTCCTTTAAATGTAGATACAAACTACCAAAACTCACTCAAGAAGAAACAGATAATTTGAATAATTTCTTATCTGTTAAATAAATTGAACTTATAGTTAAAAACCTAACGATGCAAACTCCAGGCCAGCTCCTTGCAGTGTTTTCCAGAAAATAAAAGAGGCAAGAACACTCATATGAGCCAGAATTTACTCTATCAAAACCAAACCAAAATTACAAACATGGAAAACTATAGACCATAGTTTCCTCATGAACACAGATGTAAAAATCTTATTCCACGAACACAGATGTAAAAATCTTCAATAAATTATTAATGAGTCAAATTGAACAATATATAAAAAGAGGTAGTACACCATGACCAAGTGAGATTCATCCTAAGAATCAAGCCTGGTTCACCATTTGAAAATTGGTCAGCATAATACACCGTATTATCTAAAATCTTAGTATATTCACAGAAATCATTTGACAAAATTCAACATCCATTCGTGATTTGAAACTCTTAGCAAAGCTAGATACAGAAGAGAACTTCCTAAACCTGATAAAGGAGATATACAAAAATACCCTACAGCTAACATCATACTTAATGATGAAAGACTAAATGACTTCTCCTCCAAGAATGGGAAGAAGATAAAGATGCCCACTTCGCTCTTATTCAACATTGGAAATCTTAGCCAGTGCAATAAAGCAAGAAAAAGAAATAAATGACATGCAGATTGGAAAGGAAGAAAAAATACTGTCCACTTGGAGATGACATGATTTTCCATGTAGAATGCCCATGGAATTTACAAGGAAGTTCCTAGAACTGATTAGTGAATTTAATGAGATGATAGGATATGAAGTCATTATACAAAAAGCAGTTGTAATTCTATATACTTGAAATGAACAATGGGAGATCAAAATTTAAAAACCGAACTATTTACACTGACATAAAAAAATGAAATACTTAGGTGCAAATCTCATATGGTTAATATTCAACAGTATTCAGTATATTAAATATTCAAATCCAGCATGGAAAATATTAGGGAAATGCAAATTAAACCACAGAAATACTATCCACCTTTTAGAATATCTTAAAAAAAAAAAAAAATCTGGCCAGGCGCAGTGGCTTCATGCCTGTAATCCCAGCACTTTGGGAGGTGGAGGTGGGTGGATCACAAGATCAGAAGTTCAACATCAGCCTGGCCAAGATAGTAAAACCCCACTGTACTAAAAATACAAAAATTAGTCCAGCATGGTGTCAGGTGCCTGTAATCCCAGCTACTTGGGAGGCTGAGGCAGAGAATTGCTTGAACCTAGGAGGCAGAGGTTGCAGTGAGCCAAGATCACACCACTGCACTCCAGCCTGGGCAACAGAGTGAGACCCCATCTCAAAAAAAAAAAATGTGATAATACCAAGTGCTGACGAGGATGTATTTGGTGATAGGAATGTAATGTGGTTCAGCTACTTTGGAAAATAGCTTGGCACATTCTTATAAATTAAACATGTAGCTCACACTCCTAGTTGATTGCCTAAGAGAAGTGAAATTTGATATTCTTCTGGAAACCTCTGCAAATGTGCAGAGCTGTTTGTTCATGATCATCAAAAACAGACAACCCCATGTTCTTGAGCTGGTCAGTGTGGTACATACTGTGGATAAACATACTGTGGTACCTGCACAGAGGAATACTACTCAGAAATAAAATGAAGTATAATACACTTACCAATGCCAACGAATCTCAACTGCTGGGTGAAAGAAGCCGGACTTAGAAGGCTATATGATTTCATTTTAATGACATTCTGGAAATGGCAGAACGATAGAGTTGGAGAGCAGATCAGTGGTTGCCAGGGGTTTGGGGCGGTAGGAGCGTTTGACCACAAAGGGATCCCATGAGGGAATGTTTTTAGGGTGATACAGGTTGTTCTGTATCTTGATTGTGAGACTGATTTGAAAAACTATGCTTTTGTTAGACTTGTAACTGTACAACAAACATGTAAGTTTTACTATATGTGAATTTAAAATAAAATTTAAAAACAGTATTAGGAAATCAAGGTATGGTATATTAAATATTAAATTACAGTGGATTGTTAAGGGAAGGAAATTAAAACATTATTAAATGCAAATTGTTTTAAATTTTTTCATGTTCAAATATTTGTATATGTTATTTAAATATTTAAATATTTGTATATGTTACAAAACATTCCTTAGAGGTAAACATAGGATTATCAAATAACATTTATAGCCATTTACTGTTTCATAGTTTATGAAGCATTTTTTAATACATTAGCTATTTGACATAATCTGATTAGTCAGTTTATTTTGACTATTTTAATATTACTACTCTTAGGAGATTTTTATTTCTGTACATTTTTTATTCTACATCAGAATTCACCTTCAATAAGGATTAATAAGTAACACTCTTTGTGGAGACAGCAATTTATAAAAAATTTTCACGAACTTTTTATATTTTAATCACTTGTGTAGTCTGTGGTATTTATCAGTATACTCATTTCATAGTAATGACAACTCTGTGCGTGACACCATAACTAATATGTAACATTTGTTTTAAGACCACTTTCCTGGTGGATAACAAAAAGGTCTTTGGAACTCATCTCATGCAAGACATGGTGAAAGATGCACTTCGGTCTTTTGTCAGTCCTCCGGTGCTTTCCCCCAAGTAAGTATTGTAAGACATTTTAGAGTTGTATGTGCTCCTTTAAAAAGCCAACTTCTCTGTACTCCTTTATAGCCAAAGTATCAAAATTGTTTGGGATCAAATCTCCATGTAAAAGTAACTTAATCGTGTTAAAATTAACTGATCTCTGCCACATTGTTTAGATTAAAACTAAGGTTTTTATGAGGTTGACAAAATTTCTGATAACTCCTCTAAGTTTTTTGTCTCCAGTGTAAGTGCTTCAACTTTGCTCCAGTAGAGGGACTGCCCCGAAAACATGCTGCCATCAGAGGCTGAAAAGGATTGCATGCAGAAAGAAGCATCATTTGATTTGGCATTCTGAGAAATACCAGGCTTTTCCAGTGGGGAAGGAAAGAAAGGAGTCATTATTTCTTAACAAAGCACTTACACACTTTGTTAAAAAATATATACGCTTAACAAAGTGTATCTTTTCCACTGAAAGATACACGATGGCTTTCTATCACCAATTACTTCATGGTAGATCTAACTAATTCTATATAATGACCTCCAAATATTTCATAATAAATGTTGAGTATCTCTTATCCAAAATGCTTTGGACCAGAAGTATTTTAGATTTCTGATGTTTTTGGATTTTGAAATATTTGCATGTACATAATATCGCTCAGGCTGGAGTGCGGTGGCATCATCTCAGCTTACTACAACCTCCGCCTCCCAGGTTCAAGCGATTCTCCCACATCAGCCTCCCGAGTAGCTGAGATCACGGGTGCATGTCACCATGCCCAGCTAATTTTTGTATTTTTAGTAGAGATGGGCTTTCACTGTGTTGGCCAGGCTGGTCTCAAACTCTTGACCTCAAGTGATCTGCCCACCTTGGCCTCCCAAAGTGCTGGGGTTATAGGCTTGAGCCACTGCACCGGCCTGATATGTTTCTTTTACATGGTGGTGTAATTTTTGTTAGCTCAAATCTTTTGAAAGCAGAATTCAGCCTATTCACATTTGGTATATGCTATTGGGTCTGAGTTTTATGTTAATAAATCAACAGTATATTAATCCATTAAATAAGATGTCTTAAACAGAAATACACATAAAACAAGGTTATGCATTGATCAGTGCATGGAAATGTGACCACAGGCTCATAGGAATCTAACCCTTTATTTCCCCTGTTAGCGATGATTTAATAGTCTAATTTAGTATCTTCAGAAACTTTATGGAACGTAACTACCACAGATAATGCTAAGTAACTATATATATGGAAAAGTTTATTGTGTGGTGTTCTAGTTGTTCCACTGTTTTAAAAATTTCAGTGTTGTAGATGAGAATTCTCTTTTCCTTTGTAAGTGATTTGAAACTTCTTCTGGAGTGTTGATGAGTTTCTCTTTATTTTAGGAGTTCAGAAGTTTTACCAGAATATTCATGTGTGATTTTCAGCTAGTCCTATCTGGAATTCAGTCATTAAAGACTCAAGTTTTCAGTCAGATCATTTGTCCCTGTTATTGCTTATTTATTGCTTCACTTTCATCTGTTTTGTTTTTTCCTTTTTTAGAGCTCCTAGCATACTAAGTCTTCTAGAGCTCCCTTACCTATGACTCATGACATTCGTCTCCTAGTTATTTTTGCTGTGTTGTGAGAAAGTTCTTCCTCTTGATCTTCAAGGCTACTAATGAACATATTTTTCTACTGAATTTTTAAATTTGAAAATCATCATCTTTAGATTGAGAGAGCCTTTTTAAAGTGCTTTATTTTAATCTCAGGTAATTTTCTTGCTTTAGGGTTAAAGATGTAGTGAACCTTCAGCACTTCCCATTTCACCAAATGCCTGTTCCAGGTGTTCACCTTTTTCTTTCTCCTGGGTGCTGGTTGCACTGTCTTTTCCATTGTGTGACCTTGGCTCTGTTTATCAGATAAGGAACACCGTAAAGGAAACCACTTTGTGAGAAGAGATGAGGTGCCAGAGATGTTTAGGTGATTTATAACCAATGGTGAGGAGTGGGGATACAGAAAAAATTAGGATCTTGTATAGTGTTTTCTTTGTAATGACTGTTATGAGCACAGTCCATGAGGAGATCAGTTGTAGGAAAATATGACACTGAAGTGGGGTCATGAAAAAGTAGGGCCTTGGACTTTTCCTTTTCTCCTTGCTAATTTGATCTTACTGGATCCAACTCTGATTGTTCAAATATAGATCTATAGGAATTGGAAATATCACAAATGTATTGTGTGAACTACATAATAATTGTAAAATGTTTCATAATCTAATACTAGCATTCTTTAACTTAGGAATCGGTTCCATTTTCTCTTTAGTTCACCTTCTCCGTCATTTGTAGCATCTGCAGTAATTGCTGCTGCTTTCGTTTGGGCCGAATAGATTTTAATGATGTGACTATTATCTTGCAGGTGCTACCTATATAATAATCACCAGGCTAAGGACTGTATTGACTCCTTTGTTACTCACTGTGTTCGGGTAAGAGCTACAATTTGGATTGTCGTAATGGGTACTTTAAAAATCATGGGCTGTGGCCGGGCGCGGTGGCTCACGCCTGTAATCCCAGCGCTTTGGGAGGCTGAGGCAAGTGGATCCCCTGAGGTCAGGAGTTTGAGACCAGTAGTGAAACCCTGACTCTACTAAAAATACAAAAATCAGCCAGACGTGGTGGCACACGCCTGTAGTCCCAGCTACTCAAGAGCCTGAGGCAGGAGAATCACTTGAACCCAGGAGGTTTCAGTGAGCTGAGATCATGCCACTGCACTGCAGCCTGGGCGACAGAGTGAGACTTTGTCTCAAAAAATAAGAATAATAAATTGCTGGACTGTAATTCCTTCAGTGTCTTTAATGCTTTTTTTCATCTAACATTTCTTACTTACTTTCAGTGAATAGATAAAAACTGTCTCCTCCTAACACTTGAGTGGATGGTTTTAAAGGTCTTCTGATAGGTTATTAGCTATAGAGGCAGCCTTGGATGACCTCTCCCTGCAGCCTGCGAGGACCGCAGATAGGGAATGTTATGACTCTCAACTGGGAAAACAGCAGTTGCCTCCTTGAAATTTTTTGTGAATGGACATAAAAACTTCTTTACTTTTTTTTTTAAGCTTACAAAGAATATTTTTAACATCCTTATACACTTATCTTTGTATTCTATTAATGAACTGAGTTATAATAAAATTAAAATTATTGACTGGGCATAGTGGCTCACACCTGTAATTCTAGCACTTTGGGAGGCTGAGGCGGGCGGATCACCTGAGGTTGGGAGTTCGAGCAGCCTGACCAACATGGAAAAACCCTGTCTCTACTAAAAATACAAAATTAGCTGGGCATGGTGGCACATGCTTGTAATCCCAGCTACTCAGGAGGCTGAGGTAGGAGAATTGCTTGAACCCGGAAGGCGGAGGTTGTGGTGAGTAGAGATCACACCATTGCACTCTAGCCTGGGCAACGAAAGCAAAACTCTCTGTGAAAAAAATATATTAATTTAAATGAGATCACAAACTTTTTCATCTCAAGTAATTAGGAAAAAATGCAAATCTTGTAGTGAGTTGAGATTATTCATTTTTATTTAATTTTAAAAAATATTTATTTATTTTTAAGACAGGGTCTCCCTCTGTTGCCCAGGCTGGAGTGCAGTGATGTGATCTTGGCTCTCTGCAACCTCTACCCCCAGGGCTCAAGTGATCCTCTCACCTCAGCATTCAGAATAGCTGAGACTACAGACTCACGGCACCCCACCTGGCTAATTTTTTTGTGTTTTTTGTGGAGACAGGTTCACCCTGTTGGCCAGGCTGGTCTCAAACTCCTGAGCTCAAGTGATCCACCCGCCTTGGCCTCCCAAAGTGCTGGGATTACAGGCATGAGCCACTGCACCCGGCTTCATTTTTATTTAATTAGATGTAAGTATTTCTCTTAGAGAACTCCAACAGGCGACTTTTTTGGGTCTACTTCCAGTTACTAAAAGTTTATCTATCTATGTATATGTAGAGAGAGAGAGAAAAAAAAAGCAACATGTTATGGGGAAAAGAGAAAAAAACAATAGAAGACCCGATTTCATTTCTTTTTTATCATTAATATTTTATCAGGCACATCACTGTTTTATAAACTTTCCTTACTTTGTTTTTTTTTTTTTTTTTTTTGAGACGAAGTCTCACTCTGTCGCCCAGGCTGGAGTGCAGTGGCACAGTCTTGGCTCACTGCAACCCCTGCCTCCCGGGTTCAAGCAGTTCTCTGCCTCAGCCTCCCGTGTAGCTGGGATTACAAGTGCCTGCCACCACGCCCAGCTAATTTTTGTATTTTTATTAGAGATGGAGTTTCACCATCTTGGCCAGTCTGTTCTTAAACTCCTGACCTCATGATCCACCCGCCTCGGCCTCCCAAAGCACTGGGATTACAGGGGTGAGCTACCATGCCTGACCCAACTTTCCACTCTTTAAAGAGTAAAATGCTTACAT
This sequence comes from Theropithecus gelada, assembly GCF_003255815.1. Taxonomy (NCBI): domain Eukaryota; kingdom Metazoa; phylum Chordata; class Mammalia; order Primates; family Cercopithecidae; genus Theropithecus; species Theropithecus gelada. Next base: position 99,299,712 of record NC_037683.1, read on the forward strand.
CTTCTCTGACCTCTTACAGGGTAGTTATTGATCAAATGAGATAATATCTGTCAAAGAATGCAAATATAAAACAGTATTAAACTTCGAGAATCTTCTAATTCACACTTAAAGCGTCTTACCAATCCATGTCTCTTGCCTGGTTAGTGGAATGTTGCATAGTATTTTAGATGAGAACACTGTATGGAGAAAGCAGGAATAAAGAACAATAGTCAAGGTTTATGGCTATTAGCTCTACTTAAGCTATATAAGTATTAGGCATTCTGGTATATTTATAGCAGCACAGGAATGTCAGCCTTGAACATTGGCTTTTGACTCAAAATAAGCAGGAAAGAAATTGTCCTTGTGAAATTGGAAGAAGATATCTAAAGATCGAAAGAAGATATTTTTACCATATGAAGGGAAGTTTCACATGAAGCTGTGTTTTTTCCGGTTATTGATAAATTCTGGTGTTGAGTTCCTTAAACACCTATGTAAAATTAAAAGTATACATAGACATAGTTCTTATATACACAGCATTTTTTTTCCCTTAAACCGGATTGTGAACTTGGAATGTTAAGTTTCTTTGGTACCAGGAAATTTCATATTTACGATTGACAAATTATATGTGTATTGCAGCCATTCTGTAGTCTGATTCAGATCCATGGACATAACAGGGCTCGACAGAGAGATAAGCTTGGTCATATTCTTGAGGAATTTGCTACCTTGCAGGATGAGGTAAGAGCCAGGTTCCCCTCTCTTCTAAAATTAAATGACTCACACACTTTGTCCAGATTTTTAAAAACAATTCTTCCGAACAATATTTTGACTGTTTAATTTTTCAACATGATCCACTTTTCACTTAAAATATAATGATTTCTTACACCAGCGTTTACAAAATGAAGCAGAACAATAATCCAAACTGATAGACATCTTAAATATTTCTTTGATAATAGGAATAAATTAGGAAATATGTATAAAATGATAGTTTTATAACAAGGTTACGTGTAAAAATATTAATATATTAATTTTAAAGTTAATATATGTGCAGCAGCAATATTGATAAGTAAAGACCTGAAGTGTATTATTTGTATTTTTGTCCTTTAAAATTGATGTCTTTTTAGTTTAAGGCATGTTTAGGTAAATGTTAACCATTGTGAAATGAGAACTTCGAATGTAAACCTAACTAAAAATGCATTTAAAAATGTTTCTTTGGGTGGTCAGATTTAAATTTTCTGCTTATATTCTTTTTAGCTGTATGCTTTTTTAAAGTTCTCTCATTACCTTAAGAAAACAAAACGAACACAGTTTATGACATTTTATTTTAATAGGCAGAAAAGGTTGATGCAGCGCTTCACACCATGCTGTTGAAACAGGAACCCCAAAGGCAACATTTGGCCTGTTTAGGTACCTGGGTCCTTTACCATAACCTTCGCATTATGATACAGTATCTTCTAAGTGGCTTTGAATTGGAACTCTACAGTATGCACGAGTACTATTACATATATTGGTAAGAGCACAGTTTGAATTAAAATTGGTGGTAGGTGGAATGGATAAGATCTGAGAGAATTTAGAGTTAATTTCAGGGTACTTTTTCATTTAGTATATTTTACCTTTAGTTGTGGGACATTTGAAAAAATTCGAAAATTAGAGCTGGATCATCTTGAATATCTTTAAGTGCTATAATATTGCATGAGTGTATTTTTCCAAATATTTATGTAAAAATTAACAAAAAATGGCTCCAAAGTAAATGGATTGATTGAAGATCATTTATTTGTTCCTATGGAGAAAAATTAACACGTTTTGCCCTGAATTTGGTGGCACTAGCTGTGGATGTACTTGACAGAGTTAAACATCAAATTGGAATCAGGACTGTCTGCTTAGAAGAAATCATGACCAAGCTGATTACTGGGAGCATAACTGTTTCAAACCGTGGTGCTGAGGATGCACTTCAGGAGCTTTGGAGTTGATAAAAGATGATCTTCAGCAGAGTAGTTCTTCCCTTTCACTTGAGGACAAAATAAAGAAACCTAGTAAGAGGATGCTTGAACATATTTTAGGCATGTAAAAGCTGTCATAGAAAGAAAATAAAATTGAGCATTAATGAATTCAGTTATTTTGAATCTTTTTCTCAATCTGGCACATAATTTTAAACTAATGACCTGTGTTACTCATCACAAACACTCAGGTTTAGTATATTAGACTTTAATAGAGTTCACCTTTTAAACTTATTTAAACTTACTGAACTTAGTAATTAAGATATTCTATATTCTCTGAAGTCACTGCTGTGGGAGGGAAAGTAATTCTCTTCCATGCTGTTGACGTAGATTTTGTTGTGAGCAGTGAAGGCTCTTGACAGATAACTCTTGCCTATGAAAAGTGAATTTGAGCATCAACTATAGCAATATGAGAATAATTTTCCTTGCTATATGTTCTTCAACATTTATATAGATAATACCAAATAATCCTTAATAACAGGTATTTATATAGCTACTTTGGATACTACATTTTGTTATTCATAGTAGACAGTACTGGTTTTATTAATTTTTATATGCTTCTTTGCACAGAGAATTGGGATCTTAATTCAGCAAATAAATGATACTCAGATAAATACTCCATTACACATTTGTCTATATTCATAAGTAGATTTGTTTCTTTTCTTATTAAAAGAACTTTAGTTCTGCCCATAAATACCCTTGTGGTCTTTTCATAATTGTTTTTGAACTGCTTTTTAATTTCAAAATGACAGATTGGGCTCCTGCATTTCCCTGAGATAACCTTTAGTTGTTTTTCAAGCATACGATCCCTGAAGCATGTGGACTCTTTTTAAATCATCAGCAAAAACAGTGATCCTTAAACTTTAACATGCATCATAATCACTTGGAAAGTGCATCAATACACAAATTTCTGGGCTAATTCCTGACCTGTTAGGTCTAGGGTGAGACCGAATAATTTGCATTTCTAACTGGTTCTCAGGTTAACTGCTGCTGGCCCAGAGATGACAATTTGAGAACCACTGGTATAGAATATCAGCACTCTCTTAGACATAAATGTATATTAATTTTGATAAAGCACTTAATAGATCATTGAGGTACCTGATATTTGAGAGGAAAAGGCTGCATCTTAGTTGTCGCCTTCACTCATGTGTCCTTAGGTTAGATAAACAGAAGGTAGACGGCACCGTCAGTTCCCTATAGAAATCCTTCACTTGAATTAAGGTATATGAGTTGTTACGGACTCTCACATTTTGTAGGGTGGCAGGGAAACAAAATTCAGTTATATACTGTAAAAGGGTACTATAGTAAATGTTTTTCTTAAATTCAGGGCCAGGAATTGTTTACTCTCCATATGTAATTATAGGTCTTACTATTATTGATTATGTTATGAAGTGTGTGTATATATATATGTCTCCTAGATTTGAAGACTTTTCTGGCTTAGCAGTGTTAAAGTTCTGAAAAATTAGTGTCTGGTAGAATGTTCTGTTTTATATTTTGCTTATTAAACTCAAGTAAATTGTAAATGTGAATGTTCTTAATTTTTAAGAATGATTTTGTATAATGCCAATAATTTTTTATCTTTTTCTGATTTTATTTGTGATTAAAATATTTATAGACTGAACTGAACTGTGTTCTGATATAATGAAAACTTAATGGGTATTCATTTGATTTGCATATGTACATGTATAATTATCAGGAAATCTGGAAAGTTGTAAAATGTTGAAAGGGAAAATTAATCCTTGTGTTCATTTCTTGTAAGATCTGTAATCGAATGATCTGTTTTTAAAGACCTAAAGCATTATTTGAAGTATCTATTGTTGTTAATATATGTGTTGATAAAGCTGTCTCATTTAGACATCTACCATTAACTAACATTTTGTATCCTTTAAGGTATCTCTCTGAATTCCTTTACGCATGGTTGATGTCAACATTGAGTCGTGCAGATGGCTCTCAAATGGCAGAGGAAAGGATAATGGAAGAGCAGCAGAAAAGCCGTAGTAGTAAAAAAACAAAGAAAAAAAAGAAAGGTGCTGTGGATTATTTTTAAACTTAAAAACAGAATGTACTTTAATTTCTACAAATAAATAGATGGAGCTACTTGTGAGTTAGTCATTATATTTTAGCTCTTGTTCCTCTTCTTTTCAGAAACTATAAGGTAGAGACTGAGTCCCAGTATTAATGACATAAGCTTTTTGGTTCCTTTCCTTGCTTTCATTTCTTTGCTGTTCTATCAGAATCTTTGATCAAGAAGTAGCCACGTGGCGTGTGCAAGCAAGATACAGGTTAGGGGACAAGACAGCAGGAGGCCATTGACCTTTTGACAGAGCCTGATAGCTCAGGAGGGCAGTAGTTCTGGAGCTGTGCTGTGGTAGTGGGCACCAAAAGGTGCCTTGGGCATCACCCAAGAACCATGAGGACAGAGAACTGTTTCAAAGGGACTGCCCTATTGATCACTTAGGGAAGGCTATGGATATTGCTACAATTATTGTAAAATACTGTTTCATATTTCCTCAGGACTTAAAGGAATTTGGATGGGTCATTAAATCACTGTATTCATGGGTTTCCTTTAAAAGGTTAAATCTCTGGTGAATTCAGAAAAGTTATAATTACTTTATACTGGAATTTTATAGTATTAGCTATTTGGGGACATGATTATTATATTTTATTATTTGTAGATTTTGACCATAAATAAAATTTAACCTGTAGGAACAAACTGAAGTTTTAATTTAGTATACAAGCTGGAAGATTTTTTAAAATTAGATTTTCTTTTCCAATAATGCAAGAGGAAGGAGGAAGAGATTATGGAAGATTATGTTTTTCTTTCTAATTACAGTTCGCCCTTTGAGCCGAGAGATCACAATGAGCCAAGCATATCAGAACATGTGTGCTGGGATGTTTAAAGTAAGTTGTTGAAAGTAAAGTTCTTTTTACCTTTTAGCTGTATGTCTATTATATAGTTTATTTAAACTCTTTTCTGTGGTTCTTTCCAGATTATAATTTCACCTTTGTTTTACTTTATCTGCTTGAGGATTACCTTTATTATCATTAATTTGTTCAACAACCATTTGAACCCTTGCTATGTGTGAGATACTTTGTACTGAGTACATTGCAGGGGATACCAATTCTATATGGTCCTTGTTTCAAGTCTGTAGCAACAGACCAGTTGATGTGTCTGTGACAGGTAGTAAGAAAAGGCAGAGAGTACTTCTGATGGATGATCAGGCAAGGCTTCCTGGAAGAGATGGAGGTCAGGTTTTTTAGGAGTGTATTTGGAAGAGGGTGAGCTCGACAACCAATGACTTAAGCAAAAGCAGGCCTTTTCAAGAGGCAGTGGGTACTAACTCTTAAGTTGTACTTGGCAGTCCAAGAAATCATTTGAGGCAACTTACATGAAAATGCATAAAGCAAAACATGGACTTTGTTTGAAAATAGGACCTGTGCTTATGACAATTATATGTCCTCATTTTTTCAGAAGCGTTTACCTGAAGGTTTTAAATAGCTGTTTCTTGTCTTCTATTCCGTATTGATGAGAGTGTTCGCTTTTTTCATATTGATTTCATCTTTTTTCTTGTTCCCTTTTTCATTTAGACCATGGTTGCATTTGACATGGATGGCAAAGTACGTAAACCGAAGTTTGAGCTTGATAGTGAACAAGTTCGGTATGAGCACAGGTTTGCTCCGTTCAACAGTGTGATGACCCCGCCGCCCGTGCACTACTTACAGTTCAAGGTGAACCTGCTCAAGGAAATCGTTCGGAAATCTTCAGTCTTAGACCTTCTTAGAGAGATGCTGTTTGTACCTAGCCATCTTGTTAAATTTACAGTTATTTAAATTGTAAGAATAATGTGAAGTAGCATATGAGGGTTGAGAATTACATATTACCTAGGAAAAAATAGGGAGATGTGCCAAATGTTTGCCCCAGTGTCTGTATATGAGTGGATAGAAAATGTAGAATTCTTTAATAATTAGAAATGGGAGTTTAGAATTGTTCATATTAAACATGTTTTGAATTATATTTACCCTTCTTTTTAGGAAATGTCTGACCTCAATAAATATAGCCCTCCTCCTCAGTCTCCCGAATTGTATGTGGCAGCTAGTAAGCACTTTCAGCAGGCAAAAATGATATTGGAAAATATTCCTAACCCGGACCATGAGGTAAGACTGGATTCACAGTAATTTTAAGGGAAAAGCATGGCAGGAAATACATCTCTTACTGCTGGATGAAAGTTAATTATGAAAGTGAACTTTGTTAATAGTGTTAGTGAATATAACTTGTCATGTTTCTGTGAAAGATTTCGGATAGTTTTGTCAAACTAACCTTGTCAGACTTCAAGTTATTTTAAGAATGAGGTGATGTAAATACCTGCTTTGTGTAAATTTAGAAGTCAATGCAAAGACAAATTATGACTCACAATCATGAAGTAAGAAGGATAAGCATAAGATCCAGACTGATCTGATTCATAGCTCAAAATGTTAGCATTGAAACATTTCTGGTTTAATCAGTTTGTTAAGGGGCCCAGGTGTGGTGGCTCACACCTGTAATCTCAGCAGTTTGGGAGGCCCAGGTGGGTGGATCACCTGAGGTCAGGAGTTTGAGACCAGCCTGGCCAACGTGGTGAAACCTCGTTTCTACTAACAGTGCAAAAAATTAGCTGGGCGTGGTGGTGCATGCCTGTCTGTAATCCCAGCTACTTGGGAGGCTGAGGGAAGAGAATCATTTGAACCCCAAGGTGGAGGTTGCAGTGAGCCAAGGTTGCACCATTGCACTCTAGCCTGGGCGACAAGCAAAACTCCATCTCAAAAAAAAAAAAAAAAATTATTAAAACGTAACTAAGTTTTACATAAATATGAAAAATGACCTGGCCAGTTGTCACAGAAACCACCTTATTCCACTTGACCATTTAAAATAAAGGCTATTGCTTTTGAAGACTCTGAGATATCAAAATAAACTTGGGGAAAAAAATTGTTTCAGGCTTTTGGTATTTTAATAATTTACCATATCCCTAATTTTATTGAAATACATTTATTTTCTAAAAGTTACCTGTAATGTGCACATACTGTTTTGGGAAGTATATCTTGGGACCACTTCCATAGAGGGGTAGCTTAGCAGTATTTGTCAAAAATCATTAATGCTTAGATCCAGCAATTCTGCTTTTTGGGATTTATATAGATACATGAACACATACAGGAAGTGAGAGTGATGAACATAAGAGTATTCATTGCAGCAGGATTTCTAATAGCAAAAAGCAGGAAGAAACAGTAGTATCCATCAACAGGGGACTGATACATGATGATACATTCATACAGTGGTATACTACACAGCCTTAAGGAGGATGAGGAAGCAGCCTTAAGGAGGATGACAACTGTGATGGAATGCTCCGTATGATTTAAGAAATCTAAAAAGAAAGGCGCACTTTAATATGCATAGTATGGTGCAGTTTCAATCAAAGGGGGCAAGGGAAGCCTATATGTATGTGTGCGAGTATAAAATATCTTTAGAAAAATAATATCAGAATTGGTAGTTTTGTTTCCTTCCTTGGAGGGAAGCAGAGTGCCTGGACGAGGGATAGGGGAGACACGTTTTAAAAATTATATGTACCATCTGAGAAAATATAAAGGGGGAGTCTAAACATTTGAGGAGCTACCTATGATAGATGACATATTTCATTTAGTGAAACTTCATTCGTTTATTCAAAGATGAGTCTGTGCTCCTAATACTATGTGTGCTATGCTGCCTTTTCAGGACTTTGCAGCCTAATTTTTTTGTTATTCAGGAAAGCGAGATAAGGTAGCCATTTCAATTCAGAGTTAATTGAAATGAAGTTCTGTATTATTAAAAGAAATATATTTAGAATTTTAAATTGCCTTTATTTAATAAAACATCAACACTTCCATTATACAAAGTTCCTGTTAGTATCTATAATTAAGAAATTTTGGCTGGCCACAGTGGCTCACGCTGATAATCCCAGCACTTTGGGAGGCCAAGGTGGGAGAACTGCTTGAACCCAGGAGTTCAAGACCAGCCTGGGCAACATAGTGAGTTCCTGTCTCTGCAAAAGTTTTAAAATGAGCTGGGTGTGATGGTGCACAGCCATTTGGGAGGCTGAAGTGGGAGGATTGCCTGAGCCAGGAGGTTGAGGCTTCAGTGAGCCATATTCTTACCACTGTACTCCAGCCTGGGTTGACAGCAGGACTCTGTCTCAAAAAAGAAAAAGAGAAATTTTGACTATGAAGTTAATGTTTCAATAGTTTTTTGTTCATGTTTCAGGTTAATAGAATTTTAAAGGTTGCCAAACCCAACTTTGTGGTTATGAAGTTATTGGCAGGAGGACACAAAAAGGAATCTAAAGTGAGTACGTTGTGGGAAAAAGAAGTGGTCTTAAATTATTGTGAAGTTTCATAATTTTTTCCAATAAGATGTGTAAATATTACAGGAAGAATTAAACCACTGAACAAAAATCATTCTAAAAAGTTTAGTTCAGCAGCAAAAACTTAGAGCTTGCCATTTTGCCTTGAGATGTATATTTTGTTGGGTTAAAATTTCTAAAGTCTGCTCATATGTTTTCCATCTCCTTGCTGTGTAAATTACTGAATAACTTGGGGTAAAAAAAGAAAATTTATGTAAAGAAAATTTTATGGGAGAAGTACGAGGTATTTAAATGTCATCTGCCTTTGGGAAAGTGAGTGCTTTAATAATGAAAGACTTCTTTGTAATGGCTCAGAAGAGGAGTCTGTAAGCTTTTTTTTGGTAATGTTGTATCATCTATGCCACGTCAGTATTTCTGAGCACAGATTCTGCGCTGTGGAGAGGCCAGCCGTGGAGGCATTTGCCTGTGTGTGCTGTGCACCTTGTTTTCTTCCATTGTTTCCTGTGATCTGCCTTCCTCCTCTCCTGCCCTGGTTTCCTACTGACTGACTCTCTCATCTCATTGCTTAGTTCTGTCAGTTACCCTGGAACTAAAAAGTATGCTGACCCCTGATCTAACTGAATGCCTTTTCTATAATTTTTGACTATTTATCTTTTTTAACTGTTTTCTGAAGATAGAAAACAGCTGGTCAGCCTGTTTTCTTATGATCTTCATAAAACTCAAAAACAAATTAATCAGTTTTTCTTCCATATCCTATCTTTTTTGCCATTAACCTAGTTTTTAAAATCTATTTTGTGCTGCCTTGTTTCTAAGAACACAAGAAACTCTAAAATAAAAATAGTCTTTGTTTTGTGTACCATCTGAATATTTGTAGATACATTAATTGGCTTTCTGGGTTTTCTTTAACAGGTCCCTCCTGAATTTGATTTCTCTGCTCATAAATATTTTCCTGTTGTGAAACTTGTTTGAGAGAGACTGGGAAGGTGGCCGTAAAGGGGCAGAGTCTTCTTTCAGGCCCCACTCTTGGAGGGCACACCACCAGGCTCCACATCACGGGAAGTGGGATGGATTTCTTGGATAACAACTCATTGTAAGGAACACTTTTAGTTTGACAGCCTTATATGACGTGAATGAAAACTGCTGTTTTAAAGTGGTTTATTATGTTTCATGGAAGAAACTGGTCTTATTGAATGCATTGATGAACGTTATATGGTTTTATTACAGATTTAATCACAAATCATTTTTTATGAATGATTGAGTGAAAATAGTGTTTATAAAGGTTAATAAATTTCTTGACAAAAAAAAAAATGCACTGCTGGAGATGAGAAACAGTAGCTCTTTGTCCATGTTAAGAACTGAAGAAGGTGTATGCTCTTTAACATTTGAGTAGCTCTAAAACGTTATCCAAAAGAAGTTTCAAATCAAGGGGTTAATTAAACACTTGTATGAGATTTTGGTAAAATACATTTAGAAGAGATTTTTGGGAGGACTTCTGAGATAGAAACTAAATTACATGAAAATTGTGATTTTTATGTGTCATGACATCACAAATTATATATCTAAGAATACAGATGTGTAAAAAAAAATCCTTTGCCTGTTACTTTTGGCACTTTTAAAAGATTATACATTATGTTTGCTGGTGACATTATTCAAAAAGGAGGCAGATAGAAATGTATATAGATTAAAATTTAGGTCTAGGTTTAAATGTGGTGTACTCCTTTTTGTTTACTTCATAATTCAGTTTAACCCATGAAACATTTTCAAATGGGTGTCTGTTAAGTATCCTCTGGCTTTGAAAAACTGACTACATCCCCCTGTGCTTCCAAGTGCCTGCTGCCAGAGGCCCTCCCCTTCCTTTCCCGCTTGTCCTGTCTCCGCTCTGATGTTCGCGATGGCAGCTGTCTAGGCCTTTTGGGCCTTCCTTTTTGTCCTCTGTAGCAGGCAATACTCTTAGCAAAATGAGCCACTCTGTGATGTAAATTGGCTTTGATGGCTTAGCCTAAGACTAGTGACAGTTTTATATTTGGTCTGTGGTTAAAAAGGTTCTCAGCTTCAAATATCTTAACTCCGATTTTATATCTTTCATAAAAACATGATAGTGAAACTTGCCTGGCAGTATTTTAAAGCAGCTAATCTGACTGAACTTGCTAAGGGTGTTCCTGTTGCCCTTCTTTGCAGCGAATGAGCTCTCCTGGGTTTCCTTTCCAAGAGTGGTAATACTTGTGTTATTCAAGAACAGCCATTAGGCATCCTGAAATTTCAGAACCCAAAAATCTTTTTAAAAATGTGTGTGTGTGTTTTTTTAAGTAGCCTGTACAATAGAAACTTGAATTATGGAGAGATGAAGAGTATACCTGTTACTGATTTAGTTACTTTGTTGAGAATGAAAACATTGTTTCTGGCTGGTAATTACTGAATGCTTTAAATGAAAAAAGGCAAAGGAATGGTAGGAAATAGGCAAGACAAGAAACAAGGAATTAAAAGAAAAAGCAAAGAGGAAACCGGAATGAGCATGGACATTTGGCAAACAACCAAGAAGAGAGCCTGAAGCAAGTTAGAAAGCTGAGAAATTCTTCTTCTTTCCCAGTGGCCAAGATATAAAGTATAAAAATTATGTCCCCCTTAAAAGCAAAAAAAGGAATATAGAGTAATGCAACAAAGGCCCTGCTAGATGATGGGATCACTTTTAATTAAGAGGGTGCTCTGGCATTTTTTAGCCACTATGTCTGATTGAGTCTGCTGGTCTCCTGGTATAGCTGAGCATCTAGGTTATTTTGAAGTAGGTCTTCCTAAGTAAAAGTTTTCCTATTAACCTATTATCAACTAAAAAAAGATTGATTAGTGTTCGATTTATCAGTGTATGTTACAGAATCGTGTGGTTTCCTTTAAGTAGGTTTAATTTTTGGTTTTTAGTTTGTTTAGAGATGAGGTTTCACTGTGTTGCCCAAACTGACCCAAACTTGTGGGCTCAAGCAGCCCTCCTGCCTCAGCCCCCAGAGTAGCTGGGATTAGAGGCACATGCCTGCTTGGCTAGTTTTTGTTTTTAAACAGCAGGTTTCTAACTATAAAAACAAATTTGCCATTTTATAATTTTTAAAGTAATCTGCCATTCAGGGTACTTACTGAAAAAACTAGAATAAGACAGTCTTCTCTCATAGAGCTTTTATAATCTTACAACGAATGCAGAAAAGCAACAGGTATTGAAAATGCAGTGAGGAATATGCCATATGCTGGGTAGGAGAACTGCCCCATATGAAACTTTAGGCGACAAATCCCCATCACATTGATTCAGGAGGCATTGCTGGGAAAAGGGTCCCAGACAGAATGTGCACAGGCTGGAGGGGAGAGGGTGGCAGCCTGGCTGAAGTACAGAGCAGGAAAAGGATGGCAGAGATGAACTTGAGAGACAAGGAGAAGCCGATACCCAAAAACCTGGGAGGCCAGGTTAAAGATTTTGGACTTTATTCTGATGTTGGTAGATACTACTGAAGGCTTTTATGCAGGGACATGATGGGATCAAATCAAATCTGCTTGCCTGAGACCGGTTCAAAAGGGAGGCAGGGAATCCAGTCATGTGAGAGAAAACGTTGGTCTTAACAAAGGTAGTGGCAGAGCAGGTGGAAGAAAGTGGATGAAATCAAAAGTTTTCAGAACTAACAGCTAACGGGACATGGTAAATCAGAGTTTCTGCCAAAATCAAGGATGATTTTTCAGAAATTTCTTGGCTTTGGCAACTGGACGGTGGTGGTGCCACTTGCTTAGTTATCTACGCAAGGTAGACCAGGTTTGGGATAAAGATTGCTTTAGACCTTGAGATATTTTTGGGACATCTTGAAGATGGAAGGTAGGTTGATCTCGAACTGGGAAGTGCCATCTGGGGTGGAGATGAACTGAGGACTAAGTAACTACAGTCACTGTAATTTTCTGGGGGTTGCCGTTGCTCAGGGGGCTCCTAGAATAAGGGCCTTGAGATCTCGGTCCCAAGGAACAGACTTCGGAGGGCCAGGGAATGGAGAGGCCAGTGAGGTGGTGGGACAGGCTGCAGGGAAGAGTACCTCAAAGTCATACCAGGCCACTGTTTGACAAGCGTGCCTGCTCCACCGTTTTGTTTGCACAAGACTCTTGACAGTATACTGCCTTAAATAGTCAAAGCGCACCGTTTGGAAAAGTTTAGGGGAGGTGGTGGTTTCCCTTGTTCCTCTTTGGCTGTGCTCTGGGCACTGGAAAAAGCTTGCAGAGGAGACTTATCAGGAAAATAAGTAGAATGCAGGGCCACATGCTGCTCAAAGGCCATTAAGAGAAGGACTGAAAAGAGCCCATTGAACTTGGCAAGTAAAGATTGCTGGTGACTGGGGCGAGCTCTTTCTTGAAGCGGTGGGGCAGAAGCTGGAAAGTCAGTTGAGGTATAGACCGTGCGGTGTGGAAAGAGACAGTGACTCAACTGGGCTTGAAGAACTGACTTCCCCATATTCATACTTGCCCCACTCTCTGTATTCGTGGAGTGGCTGGTATGATCTTAAAAGATCATAAAATGCAAGCGTGGTCACTTGACAACTCAAAGTCCACTGTTCTCTAATGAATGACCTAGTCTTTACCCAGAATGCCAGTTTGGCCCCTTCCACTTCTCCTACTTCGTTTCTGCCCTCTCCGTTCAGCCCCTCAGGCTGCAGCCACGTTGCCTCCCTGAGACCCCCAAGCCTTTAGTATCAAATTTTGGAGACTCAACATGAAGTTACTATGCAACAGCTCTGTTGAGTCTCTAAACTGATCATGAGGTCAGGAGATTGAGACCAGCCTGGCTAACAGTGAAACCCCGTTTCTACTAAAAATACAAAAAATTAGCCGGCATGGTGACACGCATCTGTAGTTCCAGCCACTTGGGACGCTAGAACTACAGATGCGTGTCAGCACAGGTGACTGTTCTATTTTGTTGGAACAGCCCACAGCCCTCTCCATTGTTGGCTGAATCCGCCGTGATCCCTAGGGCAGCCTGGAGAAAGCGTGCAGACTGCACACATGCCAAGCACACAGGCTTTTGGGGCCCTGTGGGTTGAAGATGTTGTACTGACAGTTCATCTCATTCCACAGAAGGTTTAAGGCAAACCGACGTCCTTAGTCCAGTTTGAGGGTGGATTCTTTAAGGATCTAACAGAGGATGAAGGGGAAAAGCAAAAAACAGAGCTGTGACACGTTTTAAAAGTTGAACAGAATATTTTATTTCTCAGCAGTTGTATGCAGACAAATTAAACATGAGATGAATAGAGACTTTATTGAGAAGGCAAGAGAAAATTTCTATCAACCCCAAGAAGGACTCAAAGTGAGGCTGGAAGAGGACTTAGAGTATGAAAGTACTCTAAGAGTTTATCTAAGTTGCCTTTTCTGGGTGGGAAAGTTTAACCTTAGCAACAAGGTAAAAGGACATCAGACATGAAGATGTTTAAGTTGGAGGTGGCAGCATGAATTGCAAACAGGGCCTGCTTCAGTGACTGTGTGCTTGTAGTCCCAGCTACTTGGGAGTCTGTGTGAGGCCCGGGGTGCCAGCACACCAGCTAGATGCTCCGTAACTTCTAGGCCCCATTTGCCCCTCTGAAAATAAGAGGGTTGGATCAAAAGATCTCTTGGGCCTCAGCATCTCAAATCCTGTGGATCCTCTCACTCATCCCTTAGAGAGCCTTGCTGGGAAGTCAGTCATTAATGGTGTGGCCAGTTATTTGCAAGTGGTAAGAGCCTATTTACCATAAATAATACTAAGAACCAACTCAAGTCAAACCTTAATGCCATTGTTATTGTGAATTAGGATTAAATAGTAATTTTCAAAATTAACTTGATTTTAAAATCAGTTTTGTGAGTCATTTACTACAAGCTAAATTGTGTACACTATGACAAAAACAACCATTGTATTCCTGTTTTTCTAAACAGTCCCAATTTCTAACACTGTATATATCCTTCAACATCAGTGAACTTTGTTTTCTTTTACTCCAGTAATAAAGTAGGCACAGATCTGTCCACAACAAACTCGCCTCTCATGCCTTGCCTCTCACTGTGCTCTGCTCTAGGTCAGCCCCCTTTTGGCCTGTTTTGTCAAAAGCCTAATCTCCTTACTTTTCTTGGTAATATATATTTAGGGAAGGTGTTGCTTTGCCCACACACAGGAAGCAAAGTAAATACAGACCACAAATGTTCAAATTGTAAGCCACTTAATAGCGTTTTGCACATTAAAAATGACAAGGGTTATTATACAGGTAGCCTTTTTAAAAATTCTCACACAAAACAGCTTTGTATTTAAAGCTGTTGCTAGTTTGCTAGTGACATTTGTGTTAACAGTCAGTGTTCTAGGCCATTGATTGTCAGAATCAGAAGTGACTGCACAAGAGCATAAGCCAGTCAGTCAGAACAGATAACAGGCTGGCACCAACACATGGCACAGCACGTGGAAAGGAGGACAACAGAGGGAACCCAGAGTTCTCTGTCTCTCCTTCACAGCAGATGGACTCTTCCTATAGGTGGCTATTAATTTACACAAAGTTATATTCCAGAATCAGGAAGCCCCACTGTCGCCAACACTTGAAGAACTATGTTCCATTTTTGGTGTTGAACTTCTCATGAAATACCTATTATCAAAAATTGTGACATCTTATTAGACACTTCAAAAGTACCCCCAAAAAACTCTTTAAAAGACCAATCTTTTCCTACACACAGTACATACTAAAATTTCACAATAATCATTTTTAGATGTACATTTTATTCAGTACATTTCACAGTTTTCAGTATTCAGTCCCTCATGAACATTTATACTCATCTCTTCAGTCCTGATGTGAAATGTGATTCCAGTTCAATTCAGACTGTATGATTCCGCATTTCATGCTGATCAAGTAAATTTATGGTGTCTCTTTTCTGATCTTCAACATTAAAAACTAAAAAGGAAAAAAAAATACACGTAATCTAGTATTAAACATTTTGAGATACCAGCCCTAAGCAGGTCCCATTTTATCAATTTCTAGAAACTGTCATAAAGAGGACTGTATCTCCCACAACAATACTGTAATTGGGAGGTGCATTCCTTGTCAAGGACAAGATGGCAAAGGTGATACGGGAGGAGGGCAGGGAAGTGCTGGGTAGAGAAGGGCAGGGTGTCTGGCAAGGGCTCCACCCTCAGGCCTGTGTCCATGGACCTACATGAGAACAAGCACTCCTGTCTTCATGCTCAAATGCTGCATTATCCAAGACCACTCCGGCCTGCCATGCCCCCCCATTCTGTGCCCATAAAAACCCTGAGACCCCAGCGGGCACACACACACAGGCAACTGGACATCGAGAAGAACACACTGGCAGAACACACCGAAAGATGCCGGCAGGCCACTGACGGCAGAACGATTCGGACGCCGAGGGAAATCTGGCCAAGGACAGTAAGAGGAGATCCCGGCTGCTGAGCAGCCCGACTCCAGGGGAAGACCACCTTCCCACACCATCCCCCTTCTGGCTCCCCATCCATCTGCTGAGAGCTGCTTCTACCACTCAATAAATCTTGCATCCATTCTCCAGGCCCACATGATCTGATTTTTTCAGTACACTAGGGCAAGAACCCAGGATACAGAAAGCCCTCTGTCCTTCCGATAAGACAGAGGGTCTACTTGAGCTAAGCTGAAGGAGCGCACACACCCACTGGGGCTCCAGGAGCTGTAAACACACAACCCTAGATGCTGCTGTGAGGTGGGAATCCATCCTCCCCACGACCTGCCCGTCCGCGTGCTCACCCTAGGGGTTTGAGCTGTGGGGCACTGAAGAAGTGAGTCACACCCCCACTGCATGCCCTGTGAGAGCGTAAGGGAACGCCTCCCTTTTTCTTTTTTGAGACAGAGTCTCGCTCTGTCACCCGGGCTGGAGTGCAGTGGTATGATCTCGGCTCACTGCAAGCTCTGCCTCCCGGGTTCACGCCATTCTCCTGCCTCTGCCTCCCGCGTAGCTCGGACTACAGGCGCCCGCCACCACGCCCGGCTAATTATTTGTTGTCATCGTATTTTCAGTAGAGACAGGTTTTCACTGTGTTACCCAGAATGGTCTCGATTCCCTGACCTCGTGATCCGCCCGCCTTGGCCTCCCAAAGTGCTGGGATTACAAGCGTGAGCCACTGCGCCCAGCTGGAACTCCTCCCCTTTCAAAGGGTCCAAATGGATGGCCAACAATGTGCCATGAAACAAAGCTGAAGCACCTAAAGATTCCATACTTGTTTGTATCAGTGACATACTGCCCCATGTGCCATAGGAAATGGACAGTATCGAGTGCACTCGTGACATTTTAATACAATCACCACGCTCCTGTGCAGCGTGATTCCCTTGCTACTGCACTTCCAACGGCACACGCTGCCTCCTGAGAGCCGTCCGCAGCTTCAGACAGCTCTTGTGACTCCAAAGCTCTCCCTTTACAGAGCTGATGTCTGTGTAGCTTCTACCATCTGGTCTTACTCTATCCTTTCACACACAGAAAACATAAAAAGGAACATCACAAATAAAACCTAAAACCACGGTCTTGATTTATAACTATGGCACATTAAATGGTAGTTTAATGACTATTCATTTAAATAACTGCCTTATTAAATTAATGGTATCTGTTAAAGGCTCTAATAAAGCTGGAGCTAATGCTTTTTTCTTCCAATTTCCCTGGAGCAAGTAAGGTCTCACTATTTCAATGACAATCTTAAAATAATGTTGAAGCTGATGTTGACATTTCTTCAGCTTCTTCAGAGAGCTACCAAGGCACTCATCTTCTTTACCTTACCTACTTTGTTTCAAACCTTGCACAAGGTCAAGTCCTTAGGACGATGTGAGTGTAGGAAATGAGAGATCCAAAAAGGCTTCACCGCAAAGTCAAGCATTTAGTAGGACACTAGGCCCAATTTAAAAGGTTTCAGAGCCAGGCGCAGTGGCTCACACCTGCAATCCCAGCACTTTGGAAGGCTGAGGCAGGCGGATCACCTGAGGTCAGGAGTTCGAGACCAGCCTGGCCAACATGGTGAAACCCTGTCTCTACTAAAAATACTAAAAATACAAAATTAGCTGGGCACGAGCCTATAATCCCAGCTCCCAGCTACTCGGGAGGCTGAGGCAGGAAGATCATTTAAACCTGGGAGGTGGAGGCTGCAGTGAGCCAAGATCATGCCACTGCACTCCAGCCTCGGCAAAAACAGCAAGACTCCCTCTCAAAAAAAAAAAAAAAAAAAAAAATGTTGTTAGAATAGAGGTAAGACAGTGACCAGACCGTGAAACATGCTCAAGAACACACATGAGTGGAGTCAATGACAAAGAACAGAAGGAGACTTTGTATTTGCTTCAAAGTCTGGCTGCTAGTGTATTCTGCCATTTGCCTTTTTAAAAAATTGCCTAAATGAAGACAGCTGAAAATTCAAATTAGGACTTGCATTCTAAAAATTCCAAACTCTGCCAATTGAAACAACTGACATCCTGGATAAATATAAAAGATAATTTTTAGGGGGACACTGTTGAAGAATCAGACAAGCACAGATTGAGGGACTTTCCACCAAATAACTGGGCCCCTATCCTGCAAAACAGACCCACACCACAAATGAGAAAGACAGAAACTGCTCCACAATAAAGAACACTACAGAGGTCTGACAATAAATGCAGTGTATCATCCTGAACCAGAAACAAGGTATGAATTGGACACTCACTAAATCTGAATGAAGTCTACAGATAATAGCATTGTATCAGCATTAATTTCCTTATTTTGGTAATTTTACTATGGTTATATAAGATGTTAACAACTGGTGAATCTGGGTGAAGGGTATACAGAAATTTTTTGCTTTTTAAAAAAATCTAGATTATTTCAAAATGAAAAGGTAAAAAAAAGTAAGTATTAAAACATTAAATGAATAATGCATTGGCCAAATGGTAATAAAAGAAGGCATTGTTAGCCAGACGTGGTGGCTCACGCTTGTAATCCCAGCACTTTGGGAGGCCAAGGCAGGAAGATCACGAGGTCAGGAGATCGAGACCATCCTGGCCAATACGGTGAAACCCTGTCTCTACTAAAAATACAAAAAGTAGCTGAATATGGTGGCGCGCACCTCTAGTCCCAGCTGCTTGGGAGGCTGAAGCAGGAGCATCGCTTGAACCCAGGAGGCAGAGGTTGCAGTGAGCCGAGATCATGCCACTGCACTCCAGCCTGGGCAACAAAGCAAGACTCGGTCTGAGAAAAAGACAAGACAAGACACTGGCAAGATCAGCAAGGCCAAAACTGAAGTGAAGTAGTTGTTACAACTACTCCTGCTGCCCTGAGGATTTCTGCTGAATTCTGAAGTTTACGATGATATTTTAAAAGTAGTCACACTCAGAGGAAGACGGGAAAATAATTCAGTCATGAAAACTGTTAAATAAAAAGGAAAAAAATCAAGCATTTATCCTAATATCTACCTTATACAAACAATACCACTGAAGTGAAAAACATCAAGCATTTATCCTGTCTACCTTAAACAAACAATACCACTGAAGTGTCTTTTTTTTTTTTTCTTTTTGAGGCGGAGTTTCACTCTTGTTGCCCAGGCTGGAGTGCAATGGCACAATCTCAGCTCACTGCATCCTCCGCCTCCTGAGTTCAAGCAATTCTCCTTCCTCAGCCTCCCAAGTAGCTGGGATTACAGGCATGCGCCACCACACCCAGCTAATTTTCTTATATTTAGTAGAGACGGGGTTTCACCATGTTAGGTTGGTCTTGAACTCCTAACCTCAGGTGATCCGCCCTCCTTGGCCTCCCAAAGTGCTGGGTTACAGGCGTGTGCCACTACGCCCAGCCGAAGTGTCTATTTCTAAGAACATTCCAGTTAACAAATGACATAAAAATGAATTGATACAGGCATTGACTATCAACTGGTATCACAAAAAGAAAGACACCAGGTTGCAGTTAGCCAAGATTGCACCACTGCACTTCAGCCTGGGCAATGAAGCGAGACTCCAACTCAAAAAAAAAAGAAGCCAGAAATGACGTGCCTCCCGATGAAAGAACACACCACCACTTATCTTACCAAGGGCTTGAGTCTGGACCTGAGTCTCATCAAGCCTCTGGGTCTAGCTGCCACTCTACAGAAAAGAGGCCAGGAGAACTCGCTTAACTGCCCCATGACTCTACAATCAGCAGTATCCAGGTTGTGGGAAACCAGTCACATGGCTTGGGTTCTCTTGTTGAGACGGAGTTTCACTCTTACTGCCCAGGCTGGAGTGCAGTGACACGATCTCGGCTCACTGCAACCTCCGCCTCCTGGGTTCAAGTGATTCTCCTCCCTCAGCCTCCCGAGTAGCTGGGACAACAGGCACGCACCACCACGCCCGGCTAGTTTTTGGATTTTTAGTAGAGATGGGGTTTCACCGTGTTAGTCAGGATGGTCTCGATCTCCTGACCCCATGATCTGCCTGCCTTGGCCTCCCAAAGTGCTGGGATTACAGGCGTGAGCCACCGCACCTGACCCAGGAAAATGTATTTTAAGAAAGTCCATAGTGATACCAAACAAGCAAGTGTGTGGGAGGAGGGAGAGGGGTTCCTTACACAATGTCAAGTACTAAATGTGCTGGGGTGGCAGCATGTAAAATGTCACCGCTTGGGCAGTGTTCCTCAATGGATGGTAAAGCCACACAAGTTCAAAGCCTCCTCTTCTAGATGATGTACTAATAGCAAAAGGAAAATGCCCTTCTGAGACCTCGTGGGCACGTTAGCTAAGGGATCAACCAACCACCAGCAGGACCACCTGCTGTTATGCCTCCTGGGGAGAAGCAAGAATTCATCAGCCTGAATCCATCACAAGCAGACAGACAAGGCCAGAGTTCGATATATTCTACAAGATACTGGCCTGGACTCTTCAAAAATTCAAAATAACACTGCAAAGGGCAGCTCTCATAATTGCCTGGAAGCTCTATGCACATCCCGGGGGGTTTCATCTGGGAGGCAGACTGATTAAGTAGTGACCTAGCCATTTTGTTTGCAAATCCCTAAAAGTCACTGAAAAATCATCCTACTTAAAGACTTGAGCCACACTGAATGTTTCTAGAAACGATGCAGGCTTTCCGAGTGGTTTTCATCAACTTAGGCTTCTCCACCCTCACCTCCCTCCACTGCCCCTGGTTTCAAAGGCTCCCAAAGAAGAGACGGTCTCTTTGCAATGACCCATTAATTACAATATAATGTTGGGGATTCACTGGATAATCACAGCGAAGGACCAGAAAGGGGAAATGAAAGTTGAGCCTGCCACCGACCCAGGCCCCATTCTTACCATCTATGTTTCTGTCATTCCCTGCCAGGGCTGCCTGCTTGTCTGTCTCAGATTCCGCCTCATTTTCATCCATGTTGTAGTCATCTTCTCCTCTCAGTTTCTGCTGGTTTCTCCCTGTAAAATTAGCACATAAAACATAAGCTACATCATTTCTGTCTTGATGTCACAGGAGTATCAGAGCACAGGTGCTGGGTGTTAGCCATACTTGCTCACAATCAGGTCTGTCGGCTGCCTCTCTGGAAATGGTAGGGACGCATGGGCTGGGTTCCGGGACAAACACGTGCATCATGTGTACTCCACTTGAACTCCGAATCTAGAGACAGCGTGGCCCTGAATAAAAGGGTGCATTCTAGGCTGAACACGGAGAAACTAGCGAACAACTCAAATCTCAAGGTAAAAGAAAGTGCCACTGTTTTGGGAAGGAACGGGTATCTATAGTTAATGACAGCATCTCCTTAGAATGGAGAGAGGAAATGGAGCTGCCGCCGTGAGCCACAGGAGAAACCGTCCCTCATACTTACAGCGCGAGAACCCACTACTCTACTCACCCCTGGAGGGGCAGCAGCCAGAGAAGATGAGGACAAAAGGCTTTCAAGAGACCTACTCAAAGGGTTTAACTTACATATTTTATATGTGTATGCAGGCGGGTAAACAGAATCTTTTTTTTTTTTTTTTTTTTTTTGAGATGGAGTCTGGCTCTGTCGCCCAGCAAGGAGCGCACTAGCGCAAGCTGGGCTCACTGCAAGCTCTGCCTCCCGGGTTCAAGTGATTCTCCTGCCTCAGCCTCCTGAGTGGCTGGGATTGCAGGCATGTGCTGCCACATCCAGCTCATTTTTTAGTTTTAGTAGAGATGGGGTTTCACCATGTTGGCCAGGATGGTCTCGATCTCCTGACCTCGTGACCTGCCCACCTCAGCCTCCCAAAGTGCTGGGATTACAGGAGTGAGGCACCGCGCCCGGCCAAACAAAATCTTTTTTAAAAGTGCACACCTGGAAAAGCAGCTCTAGCCTATTTCTCTGGCTCACTGCCTGGGGTGGAAACTGCACAGGCCTGCGTGTTTCTTCAAGTGAGGTCACCACCCCTGCGTCTAGAAGCAGTGCCTCCTACAGGCACTGTGGCATCTCAGGCCCACCTTTTGTTACACTTCGTGACCAGCCGCTGAGGGGTCTGACGCTGCGGCGCCACAGGCTCAGCCAGCCGGTGGGATCTCCCTGCCTCACACACCATGAGCGTCTCCGTGCTGCGTGGGCACGGAACACAGCGACCCAGCAGGGATACTTAGCGGGAGGCTGACAACATGCACTTCTTTAACTGGAACTTGGGAGGACACGTTCTTCAGAAAGACAATGAAGTGAAAAGTAGATTGAAATGGAATCAGGGTAACTTCTGCAAATCAGTGTATTCTCCAACTTGTGTGACTGGTCCACCCCAGAGCGCAGGTGTCATATCCTCAGAAGTGTTCCTGGCTCAGGTGGGAAGGACATTTCCACATCTGAAGGGACTGAAATAACATCCCGGAATAGTCGCTTGATCTCTGATTCCTACCCTTTATTTCTTTAAAAAGAAAAAAGTCAGCCAAACCAAAAAGGATTCCCATGTCAAGTTTGCTCAATGTTCACATGCGCATGAACCTTCATCTACCCAATACTCCTTCCTTCCTTCGGTCATTCACTCACTAGGCACTGATTGTCTAAATGGCACCAGACACTGCACGACAGTGGAGATGCAAAGATGGGCCATGTGGCCGGCCTGCCAGGAGGAGGCGTCCCCTGGATGCTAAGCACCCACCTCCAGGCCGCCCACCCACAGGGTCCCCGCGACTCCCCGCCGACCCTGCGTCTAGAACCTCGAGTTCTGGAGCATGTGCTGCTCTTCCTTCCCGCCTCCCTCTTGAAAACGACTAAGAAACCTTCAAACGAAAAGGAACTGGCAAATTGTGGACTGTGTTTGGTCAAATTCAGGGTGCTCCGTCGGTGCTGGGAAGGAGATGGAGGTGGCTGGGTGTCTGGTGGAAGGGAGTCCACGGCGGCCCCCGAAGCTTCACACCCACCTTCCCTGGCAGCTTCCTGCTCCTCCTCCTGTCCATCGGGGATGACGAGCTGGTCTCGCTTGGGGCCCTCCATCTCCGGATTTTCCTGACTCACTGACAGGGCAGCTGGCACCTGTGGGGTCTGGCCCAGTTCTCTGGCTCCCCCGAAGCCTCTTCCATCCACAGGTCTGTCTTCCACCACCTGCTCCCGGCCTGGCTCCTGTGGCAGCCCCAGCCTGTCCCTCTGAGGCTCCTCCTCACTCACCACCTGGATCTCATTGATTTCCTCTGTGCACAGAACACAGTTAGCTGTGACCTCACCAGCATTTGATTTTTAAAAAAAAAAAAAAAAAGAAAAACCTCATTCCACTCAATTCCCAGAACCTTCCCAAGGAATGGGGGTGGGGTGGGCTGCACACAGGAGAACAACCAGGTAGCTCCTTTTGTGATCTCAGCCACCGACTGCAGGCCTCTCTGTGCCTGCGGCTCATCGTCAGAACCGCGACGAAGGGAAAAGTAGCTTACCAAAAAAAAAAACCAAAAGCTGGACTCAATTATCTTGACAAGGTACAAAGGGAAGAGGGTGTCCTGCTGAGTGACCTGATCGTCTTGTCCGCTGGAGACAAGCACTTGGGAGCCAGGGCAGGCAGGCTCACCCGGGGCTTGCCCATGGACAGCAGCCTCCTGGTTCCCAGTGTCTGGGGCTCAGCCTCCTCCCCCGAGTCCCACAAGCCCACCCATGTCCTGCATAAAGGTGCAGCCTGGGCCTTTCTCTACACAGCTGCCAAAGGACAAGGCACTTCGTTTAGAGGAGGACACATCAGTCAGACACACAAGAAGCCCCAGTGCCGCAATTCCAGGTGCCCAGAGAGACACACCCGCTCCTGGCTGCCCGCTGCTGGGTTCACTGACTGCTCAGCAGCTCGCTGGGACCGCTGCCTCTGACGGGGCTCTGGAGAGCAGGGGACAGGGCAACTGCTGGGCTCTGCTTACCTTTCTCAACTTGTCTCTTCGAATCCAAAACCACTTCGGAACCGGGGGCTGGAGTCTGGAACTTGCTGTTACCGGGCACGTTTCCTTTCCCTTGTGGCACCTCTGCACGTGGCAGGCCTGCTGCCTGCTGCCTGGGCTGAGGCTCGCTGAGGGCTTGAAGCTGAAGCAGAAGCACAGGACAGAAAGCCAGGGCAGGGCTCTGTGAGCAGAAGCCGTACAAGAATCCCGCCAATCCCACCACATCCTTCCGACCAAGACCCCGAGAAACGCCACAGTCTACTCTGGTCACGCCCTGGTCACGTGGCGTACATCAGAAGACAAGAGGTTGAGTCAAGGTCTCCCAGAAAGTACTGTCAAGACGGAATAAAACTGGGCAGAGATTCTGCTGAGGGGAAGCATTTATAGAATCATAAAATACCTAGGCGGAAGATCAACAAAAAAGAAGACATGAACAACACAAATGCCCCTTGACAGAACGAACATCTCCAGAACCCTCAGCCCAGCAAGGGAAAATGCACCTGCATCTCAGGTACACACGGAATATTTTCCGGGATGAACAAATGGCAGGCCACAAAGCAAGCCTCCATACACTTAAATAACTAAAATCACACAAAGTGAATTATCTAATAGCAATGGAATGGATTATAAATCAAAACAGAATGAAACTTGTGACATTTGCAAATATTTGGAAATTAAACCACACACTCCTAAATCACCAGTGAGTCCAACAATAAACCACAAGGCAAATTAGAAAATGTTTGGCCAGCCAGGCGCGGTGGCTCACGCCTGCAATCCCAGCACTCTGGGAGGCTGAGGCAGGCGGATCACCAGAGGTCAGAAGTTTGAGACCAGCCTGGCTAACATGGTGAAACCCCATCTCTACTAAAAATACAAAAATTAGCTGGGCGTCATGGCGGGCGCCTGCAATTCCAGCTACTTGGGAGGCTGAGGCAGGAACATCGCTTGAACCCGGGAGGCGGAGGCTGCAGTGAGCAGAGATCATGGCACTTGTGCTCCAGCCTGGGCGACAGAGCGAGACTCTGTCTCAAAAAAAAAGAAAATGCTTTGACACAGAACAAAAACACAGCATACCAAAACTTAGGGGAAACAGCTCCAGCAGTGCTGAGGAGGAACGTAAGACTTTGAGTTTTCAGTTCCTCACGTGAGAATCTTACAAGTTACCACTCAGTCCTAACAACAAGTAAAAAGCTAAACAGACTGAAAAGTTACCAGCTCTTCTTGGATCCATAGGAGAGGTGAGCACAGAGTGTAAATCACTGTCCTCAAGCCTGGAGACAGGGTCCAATACGGTGAGTCCCGGCTCACCAGGACAGGCTCGGGCAGACGTCACCGAGGGAACTGGTGTTGGGGTGGGAGAGCCTGACCTGTCATGTATGAACTGTTTGAGGCTCAGTGTGGATGAGTCTGAGAGTTAAAAACCTGCCCCAGCTGGGTGTGGTGGCTCATGCCTGTAATTCCAGTACTTTGGGAGGCTGAGATGGGCTGATCCCCTGAGGTCAGGAGTTCGAGACCAGCCTGACCAACATGGAGAAACCCGAGATCTACTAAAAATACAAAATTAGTCAGGTGTGGCAGTGCATGCCTGTAGTCCCAGCTACTCAGGAGACTGAGGCAGGAGAATTGCTTGAACCCGGGAGGCAGAGGTTGCAGTGAGCCAAGATTGCGCCACTGCACTCCAGCCTGGGCAACAAGAGCGAAACTCCAACTCAAAAAGAAAGAAAGAAAGAAAAAAGTAAAAAAGCTGCCCCAGTCGTAAAGGGCTCCCATACTTACAAGTTTTACCCCTAGGAGCTCAACCAGGCTCTCAGTAAATATCAGAGAAAAACTGGCTTGTGCTTCCAGCAGGTGGCCGGGGAAAGGAACCACTCTGAAACAGGCCACAGAGCTCTGTTCTCCTTAACCAGGCTGGCCCTCAGGAGGAGTGTATTACCCAGAGCCCCTGCTGGGATATTATCAGAGCCTAACTGACCTGGGGAAATGAAACACCCAACCCCAGTAAGCTCTAGACTTCCACATGGGAGAAGGAAGCTACTCAACTCCAGCGCATTCTAGCCACTCTGTCCCACTGGGGTAGGGAGTGGGTACTAAGCAGCATAGGGGACATACACAGCCAAGGGACTCAGGCTCACTGAAAACCCTCATACTTACAGCACACTGATTTTTGACAAAGGTGCCAAGACAATTCAGTGGGGGAAAAGCAGTCTTTCTTTCAACAAGTGATACTGAGACAACTTGATATCCACACACACACAAGAATGAAGCGGGAGCTCTACCTCACACCATATGCAAGAATTAAATTAACTGAAAATGAATCATAGGCCTAGATGTAAGAACTAAGAATGATAAAACTCTGAGAAAAAAATGCAACAGGAAATCTTCAAGATCTTGGGTCAAAGTGTTCCCAGATACAACACCAAGAACACACAACAAAAGAAAAAACAAATACAATGGATTTTGTCAAAATTAAGAACTTTTGTGCTTCAACTAAACACCAGCAAGAAAGTGAAAAACCCCACAGAACTGAAAAAAAAAAAAGACTTGCAAATCATATGTCCATTATATCTTTAGTAAAATAGATTCTAAAAACTTACAACTCAAAAATAACTCAATTAAAAAATGAGCAAAGGACCTGAATAGACATTTCTCCAAAGAAGATATACAAATGGCCAGTGAAGCACGTGAAAAGATGCTCAGTATCATTAGGGATATCATAGTTATTAGGGAAATGCAAACCCAAACAACAATAAGCTACCACTCCACACCTGCTAGGAAGGGTATCATGAAAAAGGTAGTATCAAGAGTTGGCAAGGATGTGAAGAAACTGGAGCCCTCATAAACTGCTGGTGGGAGTGGAAAATGGTATGGCCACTTTGGAAGAAGTCTGGGAGTTTCTCAATAGGTTAAATATAGATTATCATATAACCCAGCAGCTCTACTCCTAGGTAATATCCAAGAGATACGAAAACATATGACCACACAAAAGCTTCATGTTCATACGGCATTATTCATAATAGCCAAAATGTGGAAACACTCCAAATGCCCATCAACTGATGATGAATAAACCACATGTGGTCCATCCACAGGATGGATTAATCAGCCACTGAAGGGAATGCAGTACTGATGCATGCTGCAACCCTGATGAGCCCTGAAGCATTTATACTCAGTCAAAGCAGCCAGACAGGCCAGGCGCAGTGGCTCACACCTGTAATCCCACCACTTTAGGAGGCTGAGGTGGGCGGATCACTTGAGGTCAGGCGTTCGAGACCAGCCTAGCCAACATGACGAAACCCCATCTCTACTAAAAATACAAACGTTAGCCAGGCCTGGTGGTGGGTGCCTGTAACCCCAGCTACTCGGGAGGCTGAGGCAGGAGAATCGCTTGAACCTGGGAGGCGGAGGTTGCAGTGAGCCGAGATCACGCCACTGCACTCCAGCCTGGGCAACAGAACGAGATGCCCTCTCAAAAAAAAGCCAGACACAAAAGGCCACACATATATGATTCTATTGACAGGAAATTGTCCAGATGAGGCAAATCAAGAGACACAAAGTAAATTAGCAGTTGGCTGTCTAGGGCTGTGGAGACTGAAGGTAAATGAAGAGGGAACTAAGAGATACAGTTTCTTTTGTGCCAATAAAAATGTTCTGAAATTGACTGTGGTGATGGCTGCATAATTTTGTGAATACACCCAGAACCCATGAATTGTAAATTTTCTATGAATCATAGGGAATGCAAATTATATCTTAATAAAGCTGCTATAGTTTTTTAAAAACCAACCAAAGATCACCCAGAAGGCTTCGAGCAGCAGCTTCGTGGACTGTGCTCTGCACGGGAGGCGGAATGAGAGCACGAGACATGGAGCCGGCCAGACCTGAGGCCTCGATGGGCTCTACCACTGACCAGGTGGTGTGATGCTGCCACAGAACTTCACCCCTTCCGTGGGCCTGGGGTCCTCAAATCAGGAAAACAGCAACTGTCTCCCAGGCTGGCTGCGAGCTGTAAATACGATAATTCCCGTAAAGCCCTGAGCCTGGGAAGTGGGACTGGAGGCCAGCACCCTTGGTTAGGGTCCAGTCATCCCAGGACCAGGTTCTGCTTTGTTGTATCTCAGGGAGCCAAGCCCACAAGGGAGGGCAGAGTCTAGAGAAAGCCAGGCAGCACATAAAAGAAACAAAATGCTTCAAGATAGGGGTACCTTCTAGAAACTCTTGGCAAAAATTCCCCAGTTACCTGCTGTCTCTGGTCGTTGTTTTCACTCAGGTCTCTGGAAGCTACAGCTTCGTTCCCCTTTTTGGTGACCTCTTCTATTCGCTCCTCACACTGTTCCTTCACCTCCTTCATCTGACTGATGCACTGGCTCCTTTGGTGAGAGAAAGCAAAGGAAGGGCCTGATGTCTGTGGCTGTGTCTCTGCTGGACGGTGACATCCACTTCCATAAGAGACACAGACCGTCTTCCGGCGTCAGGCGCTTCATCTGAAGAGCGCGCTTAAGACAGGGCAAATGTGTGCGTTCAACGATTAAACCACCAAAAGAAACACACTAAAAATAATCATCCCATTGTTCTAAAGCAGTGAACTTTACTGATTAGGAAAAAAAATTTTTTTAACAGAATCTGTAGAATAAAAAAGTACATATATGTTTTGGTCTTCGTCCCTGGCTACTGCCACAGAGCTCTTAAAACCCTTGGAAGTTCCTGAGGGGGTATCTGGCTCGTCACAACCAGCCCCTCTGGACCAGACTTGAGTTTATACTAATGAGGGGTCTTGGGAGTGGGGAAGGATGGGCGTCAGAGAGTTTCAGGACGGAGGCTGACTGCCAGAAGAACCCGCCACATGACTGGGAAGTTGGAACTTTCAGCTCCACCTCCTCCGGGGTGGGGAGAAGGACTGGAGATTGAGGTCAACCCCGTGGCTGACAGTTTTATGAATCATGCTATATAAAAGACTCAGACAAACTCCAGACCACAAGGCTTAGGGAGCTTTCGGGCTGGGGAATATCATGATGCACTGGATGGGAATGGCTGACTCCATGGGGCGGCCGCTCCTGTCCCCTCCATGGCACCAGCCCTCACCTTAGGACTCTACCACTGGGCTGTTGTGTAAAAGTCAAAACAGCTTTCCTGAATTCCGTGACAGTCATTCTGGCAAATGATCAAACCTGAGGGGGTGGTGGGTAATCCTAAAGCTGTGGCCAGCCAGGCAGAAGTGAGGGGGGCTGGGGGACATGTGGGACTTGTGGCTGGCATCTGAAGTGGGAGCAGGTGTGTGGGGTGGAGCCCCTTAACCCGGGGGTCTGTGCTAAGTGGGTAGTATCAAAACTTGAACTGGAGGACACTCAGCTGAATTGTTGTTGCGTTGCTTCAGCTTTCTGCCTGGAATTTATTTGAAGAGTATTTCGACAAGTGCCAGAGCTATGAAGTAATTAGGAGAATTACCCACTCATTTTGTAAATAAGAATGCTAAGGGGTGACACGGTTGTCTGGCACGGACCAGGGTCAGAGACAGGCGGAAACCGAAGCCAGACTCCAGGGCACTTTCCTGTCGTGCTCTCTCCACCACACAGCTCGCCTTTTCTGAGTTGCAGGCATTTCAGAGCCAAATGTGAGTGAGGACCACACTCAACCTCTGACTCTTGGAATATACCCTTCAGTGCAAAGCACCATGGGGTCACAATGTACCACACACAGAGAAGAGTACCAGGTGCTGCGGAAATAATGCAGTGCAGAGTTCCTGACCTGGGACAGCTGAGAGATCAGGTGAAAATTTCATTTAAATACAATGCTCACAAACATACAAGCCACAGGTGGTAGACTAGTGCACAGGAGCCGAAACAGAGCGAACAAAAAGCTGTCTGTATACTGTAGAACTGAATGAGCAGGTCATTTGCTATCCCTGAACCTTTAAACCTGCAAAGGGGAAGTACTGGTTGCCCCAGCTCCCAGCCCCGCTAAAATCAGGTACAAAGAGCCTTTATCTCCCAGCCTTGCAGATGAAGTGCAGCTTTCCACGTTCCAGCTTGAGAGCCAGAAGTGCAGCTTTCCACGTTCCAGCTACCTCCATCCTCAATTCTGAGACAAAGGTCATGCAGATTGTGACAGCGTTTCTTCCTGAAGACTCAGGTTGGCTTTTTCTTACATGTAACTGGCAAATATTGCAGCACTAACTGGAGCTAAATTGGAGAGCAATACAGGACTTGGCCACTAGTGATTATTCTAACTGGGGCAACTGATGGCCAGAGTACCACTGATGGAATGTGTTCACTACAAGGATCTATCGGGGCAGGTGATTCCATCACCCAGGGCACCGACCATCACTGTATTACTTTACATTCCAGTATCAACATTGGAAACTGTCTCCTCATAGCAGGGAGATGAAATGGCGAGTGGTTCATCTCATGTGCTGACTCCAGGTGTTTCAGGGAGAAAGAACGCAAGGCTATTTTCAGATGGAGAGCAGTGATTGCTTAGCGATGCCTGCCACAGGTGTAGGAGAGTAAAAAGTGGGATGTGTGCTGGCTGATTCAAACAGAAAGAACGCTAAGAACACTACCTTGTACATCAGGAAACCTGGCCTTTCCATCAGCTTTTGTGTTCTTGGCACTGCCTTCTATAGAAGGATTAGACCAGACAGGATGTTTTAAGGCAGGGAGTGCAGAATTAAGGGAGGGCCCGAAGAATTTGCACAAATTGCACACTTTAGGCAGGTGTCCATTTATAAGTTTGCTGACAAAGTGTTCGTACTTTGTATCAGATTCTCTGAAAGGGCCTATAAACCAAAGAAAGTTAAGAATAGCTAGCTCTTTTTTGCTTCCAACACTCCACGAACATTATCCCTGGGAAGCATCGCATATCTGGTACAGGGCCTTGGGCACAAGTAGTGAAACAGACGCAGCCAGAAAGAGCTTTCAATCTAGGTATCAACCTGCCAGGAGCAAAAGGAGTGCATCCTACAAGTGTCTCCAGCCCAGCTTAGAGGTGTCCACCCATCGCCTGGGCCCAAGCTCTCCTACATGGGGAGCAGAGATTCCTTCTTTGTCACTGGGCTCTGATTTCCAGCTAGGTCAAAACCTTCTGGGGCAACATTTATCAAGTGAGGCCATTTGTGGCTTTTTATGTTTCAAGCTATATGAGGGAAATATTTGTATTAAGGTGTCTTTAAGGATGAATAAGAAGACTGAGGTACTTCATTTCTGTCTAAATGCAATTCTTTAATTATCAGCCTAACTCAAGGTTTCTCAGCCTTAGCACTGTATATGTTTTAGGTCAGATAAAACGTGACTGTGGGAAGCTGTCTTGTGGATTATAGGATGTTTAGCAGTGTGCCTGGCTTCTACCCACTAGATGCCAGCAGCAGCCTCCTTGTAAGCCGTGACAGACGAAAATGTCTCCAAACATTGCCAAAGGCCTATTGGGACAAGACTTCTCCCACATGAGAACCACTGGCATAGCTGAATAAGGTTCCACACACGAGTGACAATCACATTTCCCTTCTACTGACTGGCTGCTCATGTCCTCTACAGAGACATGTACTTGGGGCTTCATGTTTTCAGTTGTACATGGTTATAAAGTTAGTAGGAAGATATTACGGCAGGTGGACAGTGTTTTGGAGGAACATGGAAATCCCCAAGAACGCAATGAATGTGAGACAACTGATTCTCCCAGGTTGCTGGTGACCATGCAGACGGCTCAAATCCTTTCAGAATGCAATTTGACAATTCACACCCAGCAACAGGCTAAACTACAGATGAGCCTTTTAGAAGGAAATAATCCAAAATAGTAATTTTTAAAAGACAGGAGCTATATGGATGTTTTAAATATAATCCAAGTAATATACTTTTTTAAATTTAAAAATTAAAAAATAAGAGGCTGGCTGGGCGCAGTAGCTCACACCTGTAATCCCAGCACTTTGAGAGGCCAAGGCGAATGTATCACTTGAGGTTAGGCGTTTGAGACCAGCCTGGCCAACATGGTGAAACCCCATCTCTACTAAAAATACCAAAATTAATCAGGTGTGGTGGCGCGTGCCTGTAATCCCAGCTACTCAGGAGACTGGGGCAGGAGAATCACTTGAACCCAGGAGGCAGAGGTTGCAGTGAAGCAAGATCGCGCCACTGCACTCCAGCCTGGGAAACCAGAGCAGCGAAACTCCATCTCCAAACAAAAAAAAAAAAAAAAAAAAAAAGATCCTATAGCTAATGTGTTGTCATTATTTAGGAGAAAAATTATGGCAATGGATATTTTTATCCTTAAATAAAATCCCTTTTTATCATTGTATATCTACCTAATTTTGCTTTTAAAAATAAAATTTTTGTGGCCGGGTGCGGTGGCTCACACCTGTAATCCCAGCACTTTGGGAAGCCGAGGCGGGCAGATCATGAGGTCAGGAGTTTGAAACCAGCCTGACCAATGACACGGTTTTAGTAGAAACCCCGGGTATTGTGGCAGACACCTGTAATCCCAGCTACTCAGCAGGCTGAGGCAGAAGAACTGCTTGAATCTGGGAGGTGGAGGTTGCAGTGAGCTGAGATTGCACTGCTGCACTCCATCCAGCCTGGGGGACAGAGTGAGACTCCATCTCAAAAAAAATATATATATATATACACACACACACACACACACATATATACACATATACACACACACACATATATACATGATACAAGTAAGTAAAAGAATGATTAAATTTTTTTGATGACTGCAATTAAGTAAACATTCGTGTGAACTTGGGCATGGACTGGATAGAGTTAAGTCAAAGGGAAAAGGGCAGTCATGAGGGCTGGGCTGTGGGTGGCTGGTTCTCTCTGAATCCCAAACTGCCTACGCATTAGCTGTATTGTTTTTATGAAGGAAAAAAGTGGAAAAAATAAACACAACCTTATCCTGTGACCTGTAAGCTGGTTTTTACTATCTTCCCATGGGGCTTAGCTCACTTTTCAATAGTTTAATATTGCTTGGCTTTGATTATAAAAGTACTCCATTCTCACTACTTAATGCAAAAATTTGGAAAATCACTGAAAAGTCTAAAAAAAACAAAATGCCCACAACGTGATCACCAGGCAATAAACTATTACTATACCAATATTTTGCCAAAATGTCTTTTAGTCCACGAATCTGATTTAGCTCACGTGGGCACCTGTGAAACACATTTTTAAAGCTTTATGTTGTTGACTTCACCAGTACACCTGTGCCTGACAGAGGTTTTAAGTTACATTTTAAGGCATGCTGAGAAATTCGTTTCCTGCTGAGAGCTGGCCTCCTTGTGCGTTTGTGTAGGACATGAATCCGAGAGGGGCCCGGGGGCCCGTGCCTTTCTCAGTGCTGCATGGAGCAGAAGGTGCATGCTCTATCATAGGTTACGTCTCCATCCGCCACCCTCAGCTTAACCCCCTGCCCCCGGTGGCGGGCACCCTGCACTGTGGCACGCACTCTGAGGTGCACTTACAGGTCGTAGGAGAACTTCCTCTCCAGGTTGGTCTGGTTCTTCTGAAACTGGAGGACATCCTGCTGCAGCCTGCCGTAATTCCTCTGCAGGGTCTTTAACTGGTCTACACCAAGGGGACAAGGAATTGCACAGGTTACTGGCACAATAATGTCATGCATTCATTCAAAATATGACAGAGGCAGACTCACACATCAGACCATAAACGGCAAGGACAGAGCAGGACAAAGGAGGGGACGGACAGAAAGCTGAAAACACAGCCCCTCCCCAGAGTCACTACACCCGAGCCGTGGAGAGAGCTCTGGAAGAGCAGCAACCCGGAAGAACCTGCGTCTTCATCCTTTTCCAAACGTCTCTGTTAAATCTCCTTTTTGGCCACTAGCCTTTAACGTATATCGGAAGCTTCTATGTGCCTGGTCTCTTTCGTAGACATCATAAGCCCCGAGCTGTCCCCAAAGGTCACACATTCCACCCTGCCCTCATCCCCAGCCGACTCATCCTTCCATCTGTAAAACACCGATTTTTGATGTTTGGTCAGATAAGCAGCCACTCCTGCTGACACCCTGCCCTCGGCCACCAGGCTACCCGCCAGCATCCTCCCTCCAGTCATTTATTCACAGCCAAGCCACTCTCCAAGGCCCTGTGCCCGTTTAATCACCCAACGCTCTCATCAGGGAAACAGCGGCTTTAAGGAAATTAATCAGCGCCACCCCTGCTGCCCTGATGACTGGGCTCATCCCAGTGGGCAAAGGGCCGAAACGGGGGCAGAGGGGAGGGCAGCCACCAGGGGGATACCAGAGTGGACAGGAGCAGCAGCCAGGCCCGGACACAGCCGGGACACACAGGCCAGGACAGATGTAGGCATCCCGGAGGTGTGCCCTCACAACACGAGACCTACAACAGTCTCAGGTGGAAAATGAAGTGAAATAAAACAGAAGGAGTCTGTGAATTATGACACACACAACACGGACTCATCCCAAAAGCCTGCACGTGATACCGTCAAGAGACAAAGCTGTGGTGAAGAGAACAGCTGGGTGGGAGCTGGGCCCAGAGAGAGAGGGGACTGGTGACTTCGGCATGGGTGAGGGGTCCTGGAGTGGCGGGCAGGTGCCGTGTTGACTGCAGTGGTGATCCGCGAGACTTTGTTAGGACTTACCCAACTGTACCCACAAGGGGTAAATGTTCTTGTATATAAACAATACTTCAGTATGCCTAACTGAACACACTCCGCAATTCAACTAAGCATGAGACAACAGAATACAATTCAGCAGTCAAAGAAATGAATGACTTGTATCACAATGGCATGGGCCAATCGCAAATAACTATGCTGAGGGAGAGAAGCCAGGCAAAAAATGATACAGATGGCCTGATGCCATCTGTATGCATGCACCCAGTTATTATTATTCTTTTTTAATTCTACTTTAAATTCTAGGGTACATGGGCACAACGTGCAGGTTACATATGTATACATGTGCCATGCTGGTGTGCTGCACCCATTAACTCGTCATTTACAACAGGTATTTCTCTTAATGCCATCCCTCTCCCCCTCCCCCCACCCCACAACAGACCCCAGTGTGTGATGTTCCCCACCCTGTGTCCAAGCGTTCTCATTGTTCAGTTCCCACCTATGAGTGAGAATATGCAGTATTTGGTTTTCCGTCCTTGTGATCGTTTGCTCAGAATGATGGTTTCCAGCTTCATCCATGTCCCTACAAAGGACGTGAACTCATCCCTTTTTATGGCTGCATAGTATTCCATGGGGTATATGTGCCACATTTTCTTAATCTAGTCTATCATTGATGGACATTTGGGTTGATTCCAAGTCTTTGCTATTGTGACTAGTGCCACAATAAACATATGTGTGCATGTGTCTTTACAGTAGCATGATTTATAATCCTCTGGATATATACCCAGTAATGGGATCGCTGGGTCAAATGGTATTTCTAGTTCTAGATCCTTGAAGAATCACCGCATTGTCTTCCACAATGGTTGAACTAGTTTACACTCCACCAACAGCATAAAAGCGTTCCCATTTCTCCACATCCTCTCCAGCACCTGTTGTTTCCTGACTTTTTAATGATCGCCATTCTAACTGCTGTGAAATGGTATCTCATTGTGCTTTTGATTTGCATTTTTCCGATGACCAGCGATGATGAGCATTTTTTCATGTGTCTGTTGGCTGCATAAATGTCTTCTTTTGAGAAGTAGACACTTCAAATCCTTTGCCCACTTTTTGATGGGATTATTTGATTTTTTTCTTCTAAATTTGTTTAAGTTCTTTGTAAGTTCTGGGTATTAGCCGTTTGTCAGTTGGGTAGATTGCAAAGATTTTCTCCCATTCTGCAGGTTGCCTGTTCACTCTGATGGTAGTTTCTTTTGCTGTGCAGAAGCTCTTTAGTTTAATTAGATCCCATTTGCCTATTTTGGCTTTTGCTGCCATTGCTTTTGGTGTTTTAGTCATGAAGTCCTTCCCCATGCCTATGTCTTGAATGGAATTGCCTAGGTTTTCTTCTAGAGTTTTTATGGCTTTAGGTCTAACACTTAAGTCTTTAATCCATCTTGAATTAATTTTTGTATAAGATGTAAGGAAGGGATCCAGTTTCAGCTTTCTACATATGGCTAGCCAGTTTTCCCAGCACCATTTATTAAATAGGGAATCCTTTCCCCATTTCCTGTTTTTGTCAGGTTTGCCAAAGATCAGATGGCTGTAGATATGTGGTATTATTTCCAAGGGCTCTATGCTGTTCCATTGGTCTATACCTCTGTTTTGGTACCAGTACCATGTTGTTTTGGCTACTGTAGCCTTGTAGTATAGTTTGAAGTCAGGTAGCATTAATGCCTCCAGCTTTGTTCTTTTGGCTTAGGATTGACTTGGCAATGCAGGCTTTTTGGTTCCATATAAACTTTGAAGTATTTTTTTCCAATTCTGTGAAGAAAGTCATTGGTAGCTTGATGGGGATGGCATTGAATCTATAAATTACCTTGGGCAGTATGGCCATTTTCACGTATTGATTCTTCCTATCCATGAGCATGGAATGTTCTTCCATTTGTTTGTGTCCTCTTTTATTTCACTGAGCAGTGGTTTGTAGTTCTCCTTGAAGAGGTCCTTCACATCCCTCATAAGTTGGATTCCTAGGTATTTTATTCTCGTTGAAGCAATTTTGAATGAGAGTTCACTCATGATTTGGCTCTCTGTCTGTTATTGGTGTATAGGAATGCTTGTGGTTTTTGCACACTGATTTTGTATCCTGAGACTTTGCTGAAGTTGCTTATCAGCTTAAGGAGATTTTGGGCTGAGATGATGGGGTTTTCTAAATATACAATCATGTCATCTGCAAATAGGGACAATTTGACTTCCTCTTTTCCTAACTGAATACCCTTTATTTCTTTCTCCTGCCTGACTGCCCTGGCCAGAACTTCCAACACTATGTTGCATAGGAGTGGTGAGAGAAGGCATCCCTGTCTTGGGCCAGTTTTCAGAGGGAATGCTTCCAGCTTTTGCCCATTCACTATGATATTGGCTGTGGGTCTGTCATAAATAGCTCTTATTATTTTGAGATACGTCCCATCAATACCTAGTTTATTGAGAGTTTTTAGCATGAAAGGCGGTGGAATTTTGTCAAAGGTCTTTTCCTGCATCTATTGAGATAATCATGTGGTTGTCTTTGGTTCTGCTTATATGCTGGATTACGTTTATTGATTTGCATATGTTGAACCAGCCTTGCTGCCCAGGGATGAAGCCCACTTGATCGTGGTGGATAAGCTTTTTGATGTGCTGCTGGATTCGGTTTGCCAGTACTTTATTGAGGATTTTTGCATCGATGTTCATCAGGGATATTGGTCTAAAATTCCCTTTTTTTGTTGTATCTGTCAGGCTTTGGTATCAGGATGATGCTGGCCTCATAAAATGAGTTAGGGAGGATTCCCTCTTTTTCAATTGATTGGAATAATTTTAGAAAGAATGGTACCAGCTCATCTATGTACCTCTGGTAGAATTTGGCTATGAATCCGTCTGGTCCTGGACTTTTTTTGGTTGGTAGGCTATTAATCATTGTCTCAATTCCAGAACCTGTTATTGGTCTATTCAGGGATTCAGCTTCTTCCTGGTTTAGTCTTGGGAGGGTGTATGTGTCCAGGAATTTATCCATTTCTTCTAGATTTTCTAGTTTATTTGGGTAGAGGTGTTTATAGTATTCTCTGATTGTAGTTTGTGTTTCTGTGGGATCGGTGGTGATATCCCCTTTATCATTTTTTATTGCGTCTATTTGATTCTTCTCTCTTTTCTTCTTTATTAGTCTTGCTAGCAGTCTATTAATTTTGTTGATCTTTTCAAAAAACCAGCTCCTTGATGCATTGATTTTTTGAAGGGTTTTTTGTGTCTCTATCCCCTTCAGTTCTGCTCTAATCTTAGCTATTTCTTGCCTTCTGCTGGCTTTTGAATGTGTTTCCTCTTGCTTCTCTAGTTCTTTTAACTGTGATGTTAGGGTGTCAATTTTAGATCTTTCCTGCTTTCTCCTGTGGGCATTTAGTGCTATAAATTTCCCTCTGAACACTGCTTTGTGTCCCAGAGATTCTAATATGTTATGTCTTTATTCTCATTGGTTTCAAAGAACATCTTTATTTCTGCCTTCATTTTGTTATTTACCCAGTAGTCATTCAGGAGCAGGTTGTTCAGTTTCCATGTAGTTGAGCAGTTTTGATTGAGTTTCTTAGTCTTGAGTTCTAGTTTGATTGCACTGTGGTCTGAGTGACAGTTAGTTATAATTTCTGTTCTTTTACATTTGCTGAGGAGTGCTTTACTTCCAACTACGTGGTCAATTTTGGAATAAGTGCGATGTGATGCTGAGAAGAATGTATATTCTGTTGATTTGGGGTGGAGAGTTCTGTAGATGTCTATTAGGTGCGCTTGGTGCAGAGCTAAGTTCAATTCCTGGATATCCTTGTTAACTTTCTGTCTCGTTGATCTGTCTAATGTTGACAGTGGGGTGTTAAAGTCTTCCATTATTATTGTGTGGGAGTCTAAGTTTCTTTGTAGGTCTCTAAGGACTTGCTTTATGAATCTTGGGCATGCATCCAATTATTTAAAATGCAAACTAGTCTACATGGCAGACCAGAGGCTGCCTGAGGAAAACGGATCACCACGGCACACAAGCAAACTTTTGGGGGTGATGAATATGTTCCCTGTGTTGACTTTGGTGGAGTTACTCGACATGTATGCTCTATCAAAACTGCTGTCCAACTGAACCTTTACGTGATACCCCCCTACCCTCAGCCCCGCAGCCAGGCAGCCTCTTCAACTCTGTGTAACCCTATGTTTCCCCCAAACACATTTCACAAAGTGACTCCTTTTCACATAAGACTTTCTAATATTCTTAGAACCTGACTTAGAACTAGAACTCTAAACCAGCAATGATCAAAAGAACTCTAATGCAAGTTGTATAGGGAATTTTTAACTTCCCAGTAGCCACACTTTTAGAGTAAAAATTATTCAACCCAACAGATGATGTAACCCAACAGCATGGACCTTGCTGACCCTCCTGTCACAGAGGAAGGAGGAGCCCACCCCCCTGACAAAGGACAGCACCCCATTTCCCGCCCTGTGGCTGCTTCAGAAGGACTCAAAGGAAAACCAATCCCCAGCTGCCAAGTTGAGTCACAGGAGCAAAGAGGGGGAACTAAATTGTGCTGGACAGGTTTTCTAAGTTTCATGCAATCGAAATTCAGCACGACCCAATTCACAGGTCACATGTATACCATGTGTATATGTAACAGAGCATGTGCCTGTCATAAGTACTATTTCTATTTCTTAACACATTCATGAGTGACATTCTGAACTCTTCTGTATCTAACAGCTTGCAATGTATTTGGCAATATTGTTTTAAAAGGAAAAGTCACTTAATGAGATAGAGTTAGGCAAAAAGAATAAAGATTGCTCAGTGACTCATGATACTATCTGCCATGAGATTATCATGGAGACCCACCTGGGCCTAGAGAAGAACGAGAGAAACAGAGCTTCCTCCTAAAAACAGCGCCTGGCGTGAAGGAGCGAGCGGAACTTACCTTGCAGCACTCGGATGAGCCTCTCGCCTGTGGTGATGTTATTCACCAAAACCGCCTGCAAGGAAAATACACACGCATGAAACACCCAAACCAACACCTCAGCCTGACAGCCACATGCGATGGAAACCAAAGATGGGGCCGCCCTCCCCAACCCAGTGCCGCTGGCGCTCAGTGCTTGGCCTGGACCCTCCCGTGTCTGCTGCTGAAAAGGAACAGCCTGACCTAGAGATCAGCTCCCCACCGCCACCTCTGGACCCGAGCAAAAGCCAGCGGGTCCGGACTCCACTCCAGCCCAGGAAACGCAGCTCCTCCAGGAAAGCGCCAAACAGGCTCTGCTTCCTCTCGCGGGACACAGCGGAGGTTCTGGGCACCCAGAGGACCAATCAGCAACCTCACACCGCACCACACCGCACACCACTCCACAGCAAACCACACCACACACACCACATCAAACCACACCACACACACACCACACCGCACACACCACTCCACACCAAACCACACCACGACACACATCAAACCACACCACACACACCACACCACACACACGACACACCTCACACCACTCCACACCAAACCACACCACGACACACCACACCACACACACCAAACCACACCATGACACACCACACACACCACACCACCCACACCACTCCACACACAACACACACACCATTCCGCACCCCACACACACCACTCGACATCACACAATCACACACACTACACACCATATGACTCCACACCACACACCACTCCACACCAAACCACACCACTTCACATCAAACCACACGACACACACCACCCACACCCCACCACACACACACCACACACACTCCACACCACATGACTCCATACCACACACCACTCCACATCACACACACCACTCCACACACACCACTCCACACCAAACCACATCACACCAAACACACACATCACATACCACACCATACACTGCTCCACACAACACCACACCATGCCACTCCACACCAAACCACACACCACACCATGCCACACCACTCCACACAACACACACCACGGCACACACACAAAACCACAGCACACCATACACCACCACACACACACTTCACACACACTTCACACCAAACCACACC
This sequence comes from Theropithecus gelada, assembly GCF_003255815.1. Lineage (NCBI taxonomy): Eukaryota > Metazoa > Chordata > Mammalia > Primates > Cercopithecidae > Theropithecus > Theropithecus gelada. Next base: position 99,339,978 of record NC_037683.1, read on the forward strand.
ACTCCACATACACACATCACACACTCCACACACACACCATGCCACACCACTCCACACAACACGCCACACACCATTCCACACCAAACCACACCATACACCACTCCACACCCCACACAACACACCACACACACAACATACCACACATCAGACTGCTCCACTCCACACACATCACACTACTCCAAACACACCAAACCATACACATCACATACTGCTCCACACACCACCATACATCACACACTGCTCTACACCACACATCACATACCATACCACACCAAACCAAACCACGCCACACCACACCACTCTTACACCAAAGCACTCTACACCACACCAGCTCACACTGGACAGCTCCCACACCAGCTCACACTGCACAGCTCCGCACCGCTCCACCCCACACCAGCTCACACTGCATAGTTCCGCACCGCTCCACCCCACACCAGCTCACATGCACAGCTCCGCACCACTCCACTCCACATCAGCTCACATGCACAGCTCCGCACCACTCCACTCCACATCAGCTCACATGCACAGCTCCGCACCACTCCACCCCACACCAGCTCACACTGCACAGCTCCACACCACTCCACTCCACACCAGCTCACACTGCACAGCTCCACACCACTCCACTCCACAGCTCCACACCACCCACCAGCTCGCACTGCACAGCTCTGCACCGCACCCCTCCACTCACACCAGCTCACACTGCACAGCTCCGTACCACTCCACACACCAGCTCACACTGCACAGCTCCACTCCACTCCAGCTCACACTGCACAGCTCCACTCCACTCCAGCTCACACTGCACAGCTCCACACCGCTCCACCCCACACCAGCTCACACTGCACAGCTCCGCACCGCTCCACCCCACACCAGCTCACATGCACAGCTCCGCACCGCTCCACCCCACACCAGCTCACATACACAGCTCCGCACCACTCCACACCAGCTCACATGCACAGCTCCACACCACTCCACATCAGCTCACATGCACAGCTCCGCACCACTCCACCCCACACCAGCTCACACTGCACAGCTCCGCACCACTCCACTCCACACCAGCTCACACTGCACAGCTCCACACCACTCCACTCCACAGCTCCACACCACCCACCAGCTCGCACTGCACAGCTCTGCACCGCACCACTCCACTCACACCAGCTCACACTGCACAGCTCCGTACCACTCCACACACCAGCTCACACTGCACAGCTCCACTCCACTCCAGCTCACACTGCACAGCTCCACTCCACTCCAGCTCACACTGCACAGCTCCACACCACCCCACACCAGCTCACGCTGCACAGCTCCGCACCACACCACACCAGCTCACACTGCACAGCTCCACTCCACTCCAGCTCACACTGCACAGCTCCACACCACCCCACACCAGCTCACACTGCACAGCTCTGCACCGCACCACTCCACTCACCACACCAGCTCACACTGCACAGCTCTGCACCACTCCACACCACACCAGCTCACACTGCACAGCTCCGCACCACTCCACACCACACCAGCTCACACTGCACAGCTCCGCACCACCCCACACCAGCTCACACTGCACAGCTCCGCACCACTTCACCCCACACCAGCTCGCACTGCATAGCTCCGCACCACTCCACTTCACTCACCACACCAGCTCACACTGCACAGCTCCGCACCGCACCACTCCACTCCACCCCACACCACACCAGCCCAGGTCTCCCTCGTTCAGAGCTCAAACTCCGAATTCCAGGTTGGCTAAAAAAGAAAAGGGAATGCAGTGGCCACTCCACTAACAAGACCTCTTGATGCATTTGAACTTCTGGCCTCCTCCTGTCCACAGAGTCTATAAGCTTAGGCACTGGAGGGTTTCACACACAGTCTCACTATGCTGGGAAAGTCAACAGCAGAGGGCAGAAGCCACACAGAATCCAGATAACAACAAAGTGAAAAGTAGGAAGAGTGAGTGTCAAGGTCAGTGTAACAACTGGCCAATATGCCGTGACAAGTCACTTTATGCCAGGAGCTCTTCTAAGCCCTCCACATCTACTCGCTCTTTTATTTATTTATTTTTTAATTTTTTTTTGAGACAGAGTTTTGCTCTGTCGCCAGGCTGGGGTGCAATGGCACAATCTCTGGCTCACTGCAGCCTCCACCTCCCGGGTTCAAGCAATTCTCCTGTCTCAGTCTCCCAAGTAGCTGGGAGTAGAGATGGGGGTTTCACCATGTTGGCCAGGCTGGTCTTGAACTTCTTACCTGAAGTGATTCGGCCGCCTTGGCCTCCCAAAGTGCTGGGATTACAGGCGTGAGCCACTGCGTCCAGCCTCATTTATTCTTCTTGACAGTTATGTGAGGTAGTAGTATACTATCCCGTTTTCGGAAAAGGGAAACTGAGGCCCAGGCTCCTTAAATGGCTCACAGTCACCCACCTACTAAGAGGCAAAGCCAAACTCCAGCTCCAACAGACATGCTCCAGAGAGCAAGCTCTTCACAGCTACTTGCCAAATTGCTACAAGCCCAAGCAGGACATCAACGTAGTGGGCTGCAGCTAATGCTAAAAACAAAAGCCTGAAAAAAGCGGGGAACAGAATATTGTCAGAGTGCACTGCACAGGTAAATGCCATCTTACAGACGAACACATACAGCATGTATGTGTGCTGGGCCACATGGCGAACATTTCTTACTGTGTCATCATCAACAAAGTCTGCAAATACTCCACTACTTGACATGCTGCCCACAACGTGGAGACACATTTGTGTCCCATTCCTGCTTAGTGGTGGACGGTGACAAGCACAGCACCTCTTCCTCCTCTGGGAACTTTGTTTTCTCAGGCCTGGACAGAAACAAGGCTTAGGCAAACAACAGCCTTTTGGAGTAAGGTGCTTGTGAACACAGGGATGCATGCCACAAATGAAATCGCATCAAACAAATCTGGTGTTTGGGAGCTCTGAGGACACGGAATGTTTCCTGGGGCAACAGCAGAGATGTTATGGTGATAACACCTGTAAAGCCATCCCTCAGGGAAAGATCATCCAAATGGGTGTGTATAGGTATGCTATACTTCAGGGGTTTTGAGGGGAGAGAGAATAGGAAATGAAAGCAGGACCCACACAGTAGGAATCAGATTCACGCAGCACCTGCTACTCTTGGAAAAAGCTCGCTCTGCATGAAGAGAGAAAAGATTACCATATGATCCAACAACCCACTTGTGGGTATGAACCCAGAAGCATTTAAAGCAGGATCCCCAAGAGACATCTGCACTCTCATGTTAGCTGCCACATCACTCACCATTACCAAGAGGCGAATGCAACCCAAGGGGTCACAGAGGAATGAATGGATAAGCAAAATGTGGCATACACATACAATGAAATATTACGCCACCTTTACAAAGAAGGAAATACCGACACATACTACAACATGGATGAATGCAGACAACATTACACTAAGTGAAAACATAAGCCAGTCATAGAAGGACAAATGCTGTATGATTCTATTCATATGAAGTACCTAAAGTCATCAAAATCACAGAAACAAAATAGAAAGGTGGCTGTCCAGGGACAGGAGATGGGGGAGGGAAATTGGTGTTTAGTGAGCATCGAGGCCCAGTGTTACAGAATTAATTTCTAGAGATCTGTCACACAACAACGTGAATATCCTTCACATCACTGATCTGTACACTTAAATTTCCACCTCGCATCAGTATGAAAACCACGTTTCCTCTGGAAATCAGAGTGAAAACCGAACAGTAAAAAAAAAAACAAAAAAGAACACTTAAATAATTATACAGTGTTTACCCCCAGAGTTGATCTCCTGGGTAAATAATATCTTCCATATCTCCCGGGTAAATAATTTCTATAAAAATTATGGCAATTTGATGCATGCTTTTCCATCCATTCCCCTTAGCTCCCCTCCCCACCAAAATCACATTAGTGCTTGCAACTATCTGAGGGTTCAGATACTGCTGCAATTTGAAATATCTGAAGCTATTTCTGTCTCCAAGTGACTTTATTCTTCCAAAAAATACATATTTTTGTTATCTTCCCCCATCTACTTACTTATGCATGGAAAAATACAGCCTCCACTTAGGAAAATAAAAGAAAGATCATAAAATGCCATCAAGATCTTTTACATACAATTTTATATTTATAGAAATTTTGTTGAATCATTTTCAGGGAAACTATGAAAATGCTTCTTAGCTTCTTTTGGGATTCAACATATTATAAAGAAGAAAAAACTCTGAGTTCAACAAAATCATTTTTATTTTTGATTTAATATATATATATTTTTTGTGACGAAGTCTCGCTCTGTTGCCCAGGCTGGAGCACAGTGGCATGATCTCGGCTCAAAGCAACCTCTGCCTCCTGGGTTCAAGCTATTCCCCTGCCTCAGCCTCCCGAGTAGTTGGGACTACAGGCGTGCGCCACCACGTCGGGCTAATTTTTTGTATTTTAGTAGAGACAAGGTTTCACCATGTTGGCCAGGATGGTCTCCATCTCCTGACCTTGTGATCCACCCGCCTCAGCCTCCCAAAGTGCTGGGATTACAGGAGTGAGCCACTATGCCTGGCCAAAAAAATTTGAGACAGTCTCACTCTGTTGCCCAGGCTGCAGTGCAGTGGCGCTATCATAGCTCAATGCAGCCCCCAGCTCCTGTCCTCAAGTGATCCTCCTGCCTCAGCCTCCTGCAGCACTGGGATAGTTCTTAAATGAATTATATATTCTACTCTAAACAGCCAGGTTGTTTTTCACATATTGGTGCAGAGGGATTTTAGGGGTAGCTGTACTTCCTGGTGTTCATGAGCTGTTCCCTGAAAACACAGTCATAGACAAGGAGGCAATAAGCACCACCAGTAATTAACTGGAAACTAAACCTCAAAGAATCTGGGTTGAATCACCCATGTACAAATTTCATATGACCATTCCATCCTGGGAAACATGTATATTTTGATCAAACTTTTTCTGTATTAGATTCCTAGATAAATAAGCTCAATATTTCATAATAAGTTTTCTTTTTCTTTTTTTTTCAGACGGAGTCTCCCTCTGTTGCCCAGGCTGGAGTGCAGTGGCGCAATCTCGGCTCACTGCAAGCTCCGCCTCCCAGGTTTACGCCATTCTCCTGCCTCAGCTTCCCGAGTAGCTGGGATTACAGGCGCCCGCCAGCACGCCTGGCTAATTTTTTTGCATTTTTAGTAGAGACGGGGTTTCACCGTGTTAGCCAGGATGGTCTCCATCTCCCGACTTCATGATCCGCCTGCCTCGGCCTCCCAAAGTGCTGGGATTACAGGCATAAGCCACCGTGTCCAGCCTCATAATAAGTTTTCAAAGCAACAAATCTATAATAAAGTATCACATTCTGAAAGCTCAATAAGATGTAATGACTAATTTTTAAAATACTAATATTTGAAAAGCTCACTTGGAAGCAGGATGCTGACCACATTGTGAAAAGTAGAAGGTGACTTTTAACTACTGTATTTGTTCGGCTCATTAAAATAACCAACCTGCTTTGAGGGCGTGGGTCCACCTTAATTTTCAGGGTTTCTTAAAAAGGACATTTATCTAACCCAAGCCAACCCCCTGCAATCAGATGCCTGGAAAACTTCTTTGTACTGAAATTCCTGTTCCTGCTTCAGAGTTACTCGTGTTCCTGCCTTATAATGAAAAAGCTAATCTTAGTGACCTAGGAATGACATAAGAATGAAGGGAAGATGATCAAATATTCATTGGAATCTTTTTACCTCTTACCAATTTCAAAATGGTGCTATCCAAAGCAGTGCTATTCAACAGAAATAAAATGTCAGTCGTACCCGGAAATTAAAACTTTTCTAATAGCCACATTCAATTAAGTAAAAAGAAACAGGTTGGGCAAAAGATTTGAATAGACACCTCCCTAAAGTAGACATATAAATGGCCAATATGTATATGAAAGATGCTCAACCTCATTAGTCACTAGTGAAATGCAAATCAAAATGAGAAGATGTCGCTTCACATCTATTGGTATGGCTGTAATTTCAAAAGAGGGGCCAGGCACGGTAGCTCACGCCTGTAATCCCAGCACTCTGGGAGGCTGAGGTGGGCAGGTCACTTGAGGTCAGACCTGGCCAACACAGCAAAACGCTGTCTCTACTAAAAATACAAAAATTAGCCAGGCATGGTGGTGTGCGCCTGTAGTCCCAGCTACTTGGGAGAGTGAGGCAGGGGAATCATTTGAACCTAGGAGGCAGAGGTTGCAGTGAGCTAAGATCATGCCACTGCACTCCAGACTGGGCAACAGAGCAAGACTCCATCTCAAAAAAAATAGCCCGGGCAAGGTGGCGAGGTGGCTCACGCCTGTAATGCCAACACTTTGGGAGTCCGAGGCGGGCAGATCACCTGAGGTCAGGAGTTCAAGACCAGTCTGGCCAACATGGCAAAACCCCGTCTCTACTAAAAATACAAAAATTAGCTGGGTGTGGTGGCGGGCACTTGTAATCCCAGCTACTTGGGAGGCTGAGGTAGGGAGAATCACTTGAACCCAGGAGGCGGAAGTTGCAGTGAGCCAAGATCGAGCCATTGCCTTCCATGAGACTCTGTCTCGAAAAAAAATAAATACATAAAAATAAAATAAAAATAAAGGAAAATAACAAGTGTTGACAAGAATGTGGAAAAGCTGGAGAGAAATTAGAACCCCCATACACAGCGGCTAAGAATGTAAAATGTAAAATGCAATCCCTATGAAAAAGTCTGTAAGTTTCTCAAAAAGTTCAGCACAGAGCTACCATATGACCCAACAATCCCATTTGTGGGTATACACCCAAGAGAAATGAAGACGTATCTCCACTCGAAAACCTCTCCACAAATGTTCACAGAATTATTTATGAAGGCCAAAAAGTGGTAACAATCCAAATGTCCGTCAACATGTGAATGGATAAAGCAAACAGCTATATCCACATAAGGGAACAGCATTCGGCCACAGGAAAAAAGTATTACTGACACCTGCTACAACACGGATGAGGCTTGGAAACATACTAAGTGAAAGATGCCAGACACAAAACAAATGCCATGTCCTGCATGATTCTACACTACATGATATGCCCAGAATAGGAAGATCTCTAGAGACAGAAAACAGATCAGTGGTTGCCAGGGGCTGGGGGAAGAGGGAAATGGGGAGGGATTGCTTAATGGGTACACATTTCTTTCTGGGGTGATAAAAATGTTCCGGCCGGGTGTGGTGGCTCATGCCTGTAATCCCAGCACTTTGGGAGGCCGAGGTGAGCGGATCACTTGAGGTCAGGAGTTCGAGACCAGCCTAGCCAACATACTGAAACCCCCTCTCTACTAAAAATACAAAAATTAGCTGGGCGTGGTGGCACCTGTAATCCCAGCTAGGAGAATAGCTTGAACCCAGGAGGCGGAGTTGCAGTGAGCCAAGATGGTGCCACTGCACTCCAGCCCGGGTGAGAGTGTGACTCTATTTCAAAAAAAAAAAAAAAAAGTTTTGGAATCAATGGTTATAGTTGCATGGCATCATGAACATACCCAAACTACTGAGATGTATGATACATTAAAAAATGGCTAAAATAATGAATTGTATGTTATGTGAATTTTATCCCAACTTTAAAAACAAGAAACAGATGAAATTCATATTTTATTTACCCTAATGTATCCCAATTATCACTGCAAGATGTATCCCACATAAAAATTATTGAGAAATTTGGCTTGTTTACACTCAATCTCTGTACTCCAGCATATCTTACTGATATGCTGTATCACATCAGTGTGCTGAGATTGTAGCACATCTCAGCTGGGACACGCTAAGTGCTCAACAGCCACCTGCAGCTAGGGACAGCAAGTTCCAGAGGAATAAGAAGGTCGGGGGAAAGAGGGAGACAGAGAAGGGGAGGGAGACAGGGAAAGCGGGGAGAGGGAAGGAGAGAGAGGCAGAGACTTGCAAATGAGTCATTTATGGCGTCCTGCTACGATTACACACTCACACACTCATTCACACACACAAACAAGACAAGCAGTGACTCCCAAATGCTTCATGCCTACAGCCACCACTGAGCCAAGTGGTGGGTCACTGGATGTATGTTCCCATAGGGAAAAGGGCACCAAGTGATGAGGAAACTAGTCCAGTCCACAAGCCTCTAGAGATGACATGATTATGTTTTGTGGGTTAAGAAGTTACACAACACAGAAATGTTGTTGTGACTGACTGAATACTTGACATGAAGGAAGAACTGGATGTTTTGGTACGATCATGGTATTGTGGCTATGAGAGAGACGATCCCACCTTTTAAGGATGTGTGCTAAAATACTCATGGCTAAAACAGCATGAGTTATAATCCCCAAAGCTTGGCACTGGATGTGTGGGGGCTCCCGGGGTCACTCTACCTTTTCGTGTTTACAGTTTTCCACAATCAGCCTACACACACAGATACGCACACATAAGCTTGTCACATGGATAATTACGTCTGCAATACAATTTTAAAAAATCTTCAAGGCTGGCTTTAGAGGAAGAGAAAGGTGAATCAGAAGATGCTGAGATAAACGCGTTGTCTGGAGAAATTTGAGGTAGGTTCAGGAACTTTTAGAAGGACAGGTCTTTGCTGCGCTATTTCTCATTTGTAATTTCACTCCTAAAATTCAGCAATTTTCTTTTCACAGTATAGCTCCATCAACAATGATCCGCTATGACAAATGGTTTTGAAGCTCACAAATGAGGATAAAGGGAGGAAAAAGAAAAGAGAAACAAGTGACAGAGAGAGAAGGCAGCACAGGGAAGACTGGGATGGGAGAGATTTTCATGAAGACCTGAGACTGTGCCATCTGGTTTGGGGTCCGCTGCTAATTTGCTCCTTGACTTTGGACGCATCACTTAACTTCCCTGTGCCTCTGTTTCCCCAAATGGAACCTGCGCAGGGTGGCCTCCTGAGTTTTATTTAAAAGGGGTACCTTACAGGCACCTCAAGTGGGAACCCCAAAAATGTGGGCATGGATCAGAGTGTGAATGAGTGTGTGTGAGTGTGAGTTGAACTGAGTGTGAGAATACCAACAGGAGAGGAGTGGCTGTTTACGGCACAGAGTCAAATGTCAGCGTAAATGGTAGGATCCTGGTCAGAGAGCAGCTGAGGAGACTCCAGGGCAGGGGACACAGACGGGCCGAAGGGCGGGTCTGGACCTGCAGCTGTGGGAGAGTGTGCACAAGTCACCAAGTTTACATGGAAGGGCGTGGGGAGATTAAGTGTAACTCTCTACGAAGCTTCAGAAAACACCATCTATCCAGGAAAACACCTAGTACACACAGACACTGTTGCTACACACCCAGAATAGCTCCTGCCAACACATGCCTGTGTTGTTACACAGAGGGTAACATCCTCCCACCCCGTCCACCTCGCAGCTTGGTGGGTGTGGGAAAGCACCCCGCTGGGAGGGCGCAGGAGCCGCCGTGGGATCACCCGGGTGCCCAGCTCGGCAGAACAAGGTTCATGAGGTGTGGTGACCATTGCAGAGATAAGCACAGGGTTGATGGCGAGGGGGCCTGAACCCAAGACTGGCTCACACTCTCCCCCAGCATCTTCTGGGCAAGGCACACTGCAGGTGCTTCGGGGAAGGAGGAGAGAGGATGGGCAGGAGGGAGAGCGGAGGAAGAAGAGAGGAAAGGATGGCGAGGAGAGGGAGAGAAAGGAGAGGAGAGGGAGAGAAAGGAGGACAGAGGGAGGGGAGGAGGGAGAATGGAGGGAGGGGAGGAGGGAGAATGGAGGGAGGGGAGGAGGGAGAATGGAGGGAGGGGAGGAGGGAGAATGGAGGGAGGGGAGGAGGGAGAATGGAGGGAGGGGAGGAGGGAAGAAAAGAAGACAGAGAAGGATGGAGGAAAGGGATGGAAGGAAGAGGAGAGAGACAGAGTCTGGAGGGGAGGAGGGCAAGAGGAGGATTGAGGGAGGAAAAGAAGGACAAAGGGAGAAGGGTAGAGGGATAGAAAGGAAGAGAAAGGATGGAGGGAGGGGAGGCGGGAGGAAGGAAAGGAGGAGAAGCAAACAGGGGAGGCTGCCCTTGCCTCTGAGAACCTGCCACACTGCCTCCTTCAGTGGCAGCCCACTCCTGTGGTAGGCTGAGATAGTGCCTGAGAGCCATCCCACCTCGATGCTGGCCCTTCCCACAGCTTACAGGCACCTATTTCCCTGTATCAAATCCTTCCTGCTTAAAATAGAGGGGTGGTTTCTCTGTCTACACTGACCCCAGTACACTGACTTCCTCATCTTTGTTCAGCACTCAATGGTACATGAACACAGCCTGCACATGACTGGGCACAGGCCAGGGCCGAACAGAACAAATACCGAATGGACTGACAGAACTGGACCCGGAAAATCGGTGAGAATAAAAACAGAAAAGCTGCTCTAGAACTCTGGATTCCTCAATCACAGGGATTAAAGGTGATAAGAGACACCACGTTTATCTGCACAAGACTGCTCTGGTTCTCCAAGAAAATCAACCCTCCAGAAGACAATCGTCACATTCTCAGGGGCACAAGCAAAGCTGGCCCAGAGAGAAGACACTGGAACCCTCTGAGAACTGCATCTGGCCACAGGAGAACGCAGTCTGGCGGGGCCAGTGTGACGAGCAGACCTGGCAGCCCCCAGCAGCCCCACGCCGGCCACTCTCAGGTCCCGGGAGCCTTCCATGATCTCTCCGGCTCTCACTCTCTCCCCCTCTGTCTCAAGCGGCAAGAATGACTGTCTCCTAAAGAAATTAAGTGAGAAATTAAATATGTTCATGTCGGGCCAGGTGCAATGGCATACACCTGTAATCCCAGCACTTTGGGAGGCCGAGGAAGGTAAATCACAAGGTCAGAAGTTCAAGACCAGCCTGGCCAACACGGTGAAACCCCATCTCTACTAAAAATACAAAAATTAGCCAGGCGTGGTGGCGCGTGCCTGTAATCCCAGCTACTCGGGAGGCTGAGGCAGGAGAATCACATGAACCAGGGAAGCGGAGGTTGCAGTGAGCCAAGGTTACGCCACCGTACTCCAGCCTGGGTGACACAGTTGAGACTCTGTCTCCAAAAAACAAATAAATATGTTCATGTTACAAAAGCACTCTGAAACTCTAAAGCAGAACCAATGACCAGACTTGTGAATTATTTCCTTTTGAAGAGGCAAAATCCTTCAGCAAAAGTCACTCTTAAACAAATGCCATTGCACGTGAGAGAAGCGACCCCATCTCAGGCCCAGAGGACACTCAAGAACGCATTCCATGAACCAACTCTTTACAAGAGGAAAGCACTGTAAACGCCTCAGAGCCTCCTCGTACCCCAAGTTACTGTGCAAGAGGAGAAACCGGGCAGCTCCCTGAAACCACTGGGACGTGGGTGCAGGTCACACAGGCGAGCATGGCCACAGTGAGGCTGAGTGCCCCCTGCACTTTCCCCGCTCCTTCTTTAAGCTTTTCTTCTTCCGGACACAAAACGATAAGCAAGTCACCAACACCTCTGTTCTTCCACTCAGCAATCATTCTTTCTTTACTCCGTTGCTCCTCTTCAGGAAAGATACAGGAACTCTATTTTCATGACAAAGGAACTGTTGCTAAAACATTATTTTTGCACCACTGCAATGTTAATGCACATATTTTAACAAAGAAGTAAAACGCATAAATGTCGAAGTGGATGTGCAGCTGCGAGAAACCAGCCGAGTGAGAACGTTACAACAAGCGCAAATGCCAAAAATGAAGCCATTTGTGACTCGAACTTTTGGCAAGCAAAAACGAACACATTAGCAGGAAGATGTGCCTTTCCCTTCACGAAGTGCTAGTAAGTAATTCAGGGTCTCCCAGACTCTTCCCCAGGCATTTCAGAGAGCAGGTGATGCCACCCCCAAGCCTTTGTGGCCACTGCAAGAGGAGACCCAGGATCTTTTGAAGTCTTCAGACCCAAATTATTATGATGATGATTATTTTTTAGATGGAGTCTCACTGTTACCCAGGCTGGAGCGCATGGCGTGGTCTTGGCTCACTGCAACCTCTGCCTCCCAGGTTCAAGCCTCAGCCTCACGAGCAGCTGGGACTACAGGCATGCACCACCACACCCAGCTAATTTTTGTATTTTTAGTAGAGATGGCATTTCTCCACGCTGACCGAACTCCTGACCTCAAGTGATCCACCAGCCTTGGACTCCCAAAAGTGCTGAGATTACAGGTATCAGCCACCATGCCTGGCCCAGATCCAAATTATTAATCAGCCTCTGTTAACAACATAAAAGTATGAATTAAACCACTCTATTCCCTCCTTAGGAGATAATGCACACCTTTACAAGTGAATCTCCACTGGCTTTTGCCAAAAACTAAAACCCAAGTATCTGTTTTTATTTAGGCCCCTTAAAAACCTGTTTTATATGTACACATGTACGAATCTGTAAAAAAGAAAACAGCATTTCACCAGTGGTTGCGTGAAGATTATTTCTATGCACACGAATGAGGTAGTTTAAAAACATGACCACAAATTCATTGACACTACTCCCAAAGGAGGAGTCCAATTCCCCTGAAATTCAGGGCAGCCTTAGTGACTTGCTTCTAATGAATGTAGAAGTGACCATGCTCACTTCCAAGGCAAGGTCAACAAAAGGGGCTGTGGGTTGAACAGCGTACGCCTGAAATTCATGTCCACCTGGAACCTGTGAAGGAGCCCATGAATGACCTCATTTAGAAACCAGGAAGGCCGGGCGTGGTGGCTCACGCCTGTAATCCCAGCACTTTGGGAGGCCAGGGCGGGTGGATCACCTGAGGTCAGGAGTTCAAGACCAGCCTAGCCAACATGGTGAAACCCCATCTCTACTAAAAATACAACAAAATCAGCTGGGTGTTTTGGTGGGTGCCTGTACTCCCAACTACTTAGGAGGCTGAGGCAGGAGAATCACTCGAACCTGGGAGGTGGAGGTTGCACTGAAAAAAGATCGTACCACTGAACTCCAGCCTGGGGCAACAGAGTGAGACTCTGTCTCAAAAATAAATAAATTAATTAATTAATTAATTAAAAAAAAGAAACAAGGTCTATGCAGATGTACTTAAATGAAAATGAGGTCTCTAGGTGGGCCCTATCCAACATGACTGGTGTTCTTAGAAGAGGAGGAGAACAGGCGAAAAGACTGAGAGGCAAGCAGGCCATGAGAGGTGGAAACTGCACGAAATTGTACCTACAAGCTGAGGAATGTCAAAGGTGTCAGCAAATGCCAGAAGCTAGAGAGGCGAGGAAGGGTCCTCCCATAGCCCTACTGGCACCTGGATTTCGGGTTCCTAGCCCCTAAAACTGTAAAAGGACACATTTTTGTTGTTTTAAGTCATCTAGTCTGTATTAATTTGTATGCAGCCCTAGGACACAAACACAAAAAATGACACAGCTTCCTCCCGCTGGCCGCGTCTGCTGTGAGCGAGGATGCTAACTCCCAGAACCCAGCCCTATGCTGAAAAGAAGCCACGCCGCCACGTGGAAAAGGGAGTGTAGGTGTCTTGGTCCTGGCCCCTGCCCCTGCCCAGGTCTCAGCTGACAGCTGCACTTACTGCCGGGCCCCTGAGTAAGGGACTCTCTGGATCACTCTAACCTCAGCCTTCAAGGCACCCCAGACATGGAGCGCAGAGTAGAGACAACCCGTTCCCACCGAGCTTCCCCAAACTGCAGATGCGGGAGCAAAACACATGTTTGTCATGGGTTTGGGGATAACCTCATATGCAGTAACAGATAACAGAAACAACACATGTATGTCTAAATTCGCCAGAACCAAACGTATGTTTTATGTTCAAAACCTAGTTACCAGAGCCAGCTGGATATCAGAGCAGTCTACAGAAGCTCCCTTCTGCAAACAGGTATGCAGAGTCCTCTCATCTGGAATCACACCTCTGACTGTCTACTTACAAAGTAGTTGCCTCAACTAAGATAGTAAGGCACGATAAGCCAACGATGTCAGGGTTTTTTTTTTTTTTTTTTTAAAACAATATGCAAAAGCCAGAAACGGTTAAACATTTTATCATTTAAAGAACCCCACTTATATTCTACAATTTTTCATGGCATATCTACATTTATAAAAGCGTAAGTAGTAACTGATAAAAGCTTACGTGTAATCTGTATTTATTTATTTATTTTTTTAAAGAAAGGGAGTGGAGAGTTCTCAGTAGCTAATTTCTGGGTGAGAACTACAGGTGAATTTTTCTTTTTTGTTTTCAAATTTGCCCATAATAACATTATTTTAATTAAGGAAAAGCCAACTTTTTTTGAAAGTTACTTAACATATGCAATCATTGCAAAAGAAGGCTTGATATCCTTTCTTATACACAGAAAAGGAAGCGTGGTGCTTCCACTAAGTTATATAAATTCTCATGAACTTGCACAACTGCAGTGATGCAGTCAAACCATCTTCACCGGACCTACTGCTGCAACAGACAGGAAGGTGAAAAAGAAAGGAAATGGAAATGGCAGCTCAGTCCCCAAGATTCAACAGAGTCTCACTCATCTGAAGCATTTACTCTCGAATAAGCACAGTCCGCAAGATTTGGTTCAGATTAACAAGACACAATCTAATTAAGCCATTAATACTCTGGCCAGTGGATGGATTCCTTCTGTGTGAGGTTCCCTCCTCTCACCCAATGGGCTGTCGGTGTGGGGTCATTAAAATGGAACACACATGGCCACCTAGCCTCCCACATGGGCAGGGTGTTAGCTGAGGCCAGCAATGACACCTGTCATTTTACATCTTTATCTCCCAACACTCTTCCCAACTTAGGTGGGACTTGTCACACCTCCACATTCCTTTTCTAATCCTGTGATCGCAGTCCTCTACATGCTGAAATGCCGCCCTTCTATCCTTCTCTAAATTCCATTTTAGTCTCCAAAGCTCAAAGCCAATCTTTTTTTTTTTTTTTTTTTTTTGAGACGGAGTCTTGCTCTGTCACCCAGGCTGGAGTGCAGAGGTGCAGTCCCGGCTCACTACAACCTCCGCCTCTCGGGTTCAAGTGATTCTCCTGCCTCAGCCTACCGAGTAGCTGGGATTACAGGTGCACGCCACCACGCCCAGCTATTTTTTTGTATTTTTGGTAGAGACGGGGGTTTCACCATGTTGGCGAGGCTGGTCTCGAACTCCTGACCTCGTGATCTGCTTGCCTCGGCCTCCCAAAGTGCTGGGATTACAGGCGTGAGTCACTGTGCCCGAACTAAAGCCAACCTTTTTAGAAAAAAAAAAAAAAAAAAAAACTGTTAACTACTTTAGCCAGTACCCATCTCTCCTTTCACATAACTCCAGCTGCTGTTAAAAACTGATTATTCTCACCGGGCACAGTGGGTCACGCCTGTAATCCCAGTACTTTGGGAGGCCAAGGTGGGCAGATCACGAGGTCAGGAGTTCAAGACCAGCCTGGCCAAGATGGTGAAACCCTGTCTCCACTAAAAACACAAAAATTAGCCAGGCATAGTGGCACATGTCTGTAATCCCAGCTATTTGGGAGGCTGAGGCAGAGAACTGCTTGAACCTGGGAGGTAGAGGTTGCAGTGAGCTGAGATCGTGCCACTGCATTCCAGCCTAGGCAACAGAGCGAGACTCTGCCTCAAAAAAAAAAGATTATTCTCTAGATATGTGAGGGAATCTTATTTTTCTCCAAAACAGCATTCAAGCTGCTAAGGACACAGGGCCCCAGGCACATCCTAGACATCCAGTAAGTACTGGCACACGGACTAAGATTCCCATTCATTCATTTACCATGAACTCAAACTTTTACTAAGCACCGGTCTCAAACCCATGAGATAAGCTAACTGATCAGGTGTATAACTTAGATTGGAAGAAATAAGAGTGAAATACTACACACAGAAATGTCGGGCCAAAGGATCTGATCTGCAGGCCAGGAAACTGTACAAAGTGAAATATAACAGCAGGAACAACATTCTGTGGCAACAGCTAATAAAAATGGGAGCATGTACAACCATCCAGCTACTTAATGTCCAGGTGTATCTCTGTATCTTTCCATTCAGACTCTTTTAACCATGACTCACAATGATAAATTTATCTTGTGATTCAGTACATTTACACACATATATACATATATATACACATATATATGTATATGTACACATGTATGTTTAGAAACAGGGTCTTGCTCTGTCACCTAGTCTGGCATGCAGTGGTGCAATTATAGTTTATTGAACCTCAAACTCCTGGGCTCAAGTGATCCTCCCACCTCAGCTTCCTGAGTAGCTAGGACGACAGGCACGCAACAACCATTCCCAGCTACTTTTAAATTTTCTGTAGAGACAGGGTCTCAGTATGTTGCCCAGGCTGGTCTTGAACTCCTGGCCTTAAGCAATCCTCCTGCCTTAGCCTTCCAAAGCACGTATTTTTTATATAAAATGCAACAATGCTGGTCAGGCATGGTAGCTCATGCCTGTAATCCCAGCACTTTGGGAGGCCAAGGCAGGTGGATCACTTGAGGCCAGGAGTTTGAGACCAGCCTGGCCAAAATGGAGAAACCTCGTCTCTACTAAAAATACAAAAATTAGCCAGGTGTGGTGGTGCAGGTCTGTAATCCCAGCTACTCGGGAGGCCGTGAGAATCGCTGTGAGGTGGAGGTGGAGGTTGCAGTGAGCCGAGATCATGCCACTGCACTCCAGCCTGGGCAACAGAGTGAGACTCTGTCTCAAAAAGAAAAACAAAAAAAGCAATAATGGTTTCATAACACAATAGTTAACATATATAACAACACTCTAATATTTTTAGTTTTTTAACACGTGGGTCATTATCCACTAAATTATTAAGCATAGCTCACTATAAGGTCCCAAACTGTAGTTGGCAAACACTGCAAGCTTGGAAAAACCCCAGGTGCCTGAAGCGCGCTGTATGAGTATACCCACTGTACCTTCTTCTCAAGGAGTAAAAAACTAGAAACAACTTAAAGGCTCACCAGTAAGCAGTGGGTCAATAAACTGGGGTATATTTATACAAAGAAAGAGGGTACGGCAGCTAGAAAGAATGAACTAAATCTATAAAATCAATAAAGACCTCAGAAACAACAGTGACGACAAAAAGCAACTTACAAAATGATAGAGTAACCAAACATATACATTAAAACACAGAAAAAATAAACATGTTGTTTTTGAACATGTATAGTAATAGTTCAGGAATAAAAGCTACAGGCCGGGCGCGGTGGCTCAAGCCTGTAATCCCAGCACTTTGGGAGGCCAAGACAGGCGGATCACGAGGTCAGGAGATTGAGACCATCCTGGCTAACATGGTGAAACCCGGTCTCTACTAAAAAATACAAAAAAACTAGCCGGGCGAGGTGGCGGGCACCTGTAGTCCCAGGTACTCGTGAGGCTGAGGCAGGAGAATGGTGTGAACCCGGGAGGCGGAGCTTGCAGTGAGCTGAGATCCAGCCACTGCACTCCAGCCTGGGCCACAGAGCGAGACTCCGTCTCAAAAAAAAAAAAAAAAAAAAAAAGAAATATAAGCTACAAAGACAACCATTAACATTCACAACAGTGGTTGTACAGGCAGGAGGGAAAGGAGGGAAGAGACAGAGAAGGGGAACCCAGAGAACCTTGACTGTATTTATGATGTTTTTTGCTTTAAATAATATCTGGGTGAGGGGCACTCAGGTGTGAGCTTATTATTCATCTGACCTCTCTGCATGTCCAGCTATTTCATAAGAAACCCACTTTATGTCTCACGATGTCACCATCACACAGCTGTTGAGAAGCTCATGCGATGTCTTGCACTTGCCCACCCCCTCTGGGTGACATTCTAAGGGGTATCTGAGCAAGCCTGTCTCAGTGCTGAGGACCTCGAGATTCACGTATACTCAAATCCTAGGTGAGCTGGCCATTTTGGGGAAAAAAGTAGTGATCAGTAAGTTTCCAATCGGGTACAGCTTCTAAAAACATTCAAGGATTCCAGTAAATGTGGGTGAAGATGAAAGAAATACCTTAGAAAAACAAGTATTAACTCAATTACTTTGTAACAGCTTTACCAAATTACATTTAGATGAATTACAGTCAGGCATTGCTTAACGATGGGGATAGGCTCTGAGAAATGCATCATTATGAGATTTTGTCTTTGTGCAACCATCATAGAGTGCACTTATACAAACCTAGATATTATAGCCTACTACACACGTAGGCTGTATGGTACAGCCTACTATTCCCACGCTACAAACCTGTACAGCACGGGACTGTACTGAATACTGCAGGCCTTGTAACACAGTGGTAAGTATTTGTGTATCTAAGCATAGAAAAGATGCAGTAAACCGATGGTATTAGAATTTTATGGGTCCATCATTGACCAAAACATCATATGTGGCGTGTGACTGCATATCTCTTAATTATAATGCCCTTTAATTTTTAAATCACTTCACTGAAGAAGAGTAAAAAGGAAACTGGGAAAAAAAAAAAAAGATGACCTTGACAATGTATTTTTATTTCTTTTTTTTTTTTTTTTTTTTTTTTTTGAAACAGAGTCTCCCTCTGTCGCCCAGGCTGGAGTGCAGTGGCCGGATCTCAGCTCACTGCAAGCTCCGCCTCCCGGGTTTATGCCATTCTCCTGCCTCAGCCTCCCGAGTAGCTGGGACTACAGGCATCCGCCATCTCGCCCGGCTAGTTTTTTGTATTTTTTAGTAGAGACGGGGTTTCACCGGGTTAGCCAGGATGGTCTTGATCTCCTGACCTCGTGATCCGCCCGTCTCGGCCTCCCAAAGTGCTGGGATTACAGGCTTGAGCCACCGCGCCCGGCCGCATTTTTATTTCTAAAAGTGTAATTCTGCAAAACACTTGATCTCAATCACCAGTTTCTGGATCAGCTAGCTGTATCACAGTGGTCTGGAAATTTAGAAAAAAAAAACCATGTATGAATACGTGTGTGTATGTCTGTGTATGTGTGAGATCTTTAAAAAAAATTCTATATTCTGAGGCCAAATATCCAGAGAGTCTGATCCAGTGTAATTTTTAATCTGTATTTTGTTCATAAGCTGGCAGGTGGTTATCATGAGCAGCCAGGCGAAGGAGGATTGCTCTGAAACAACTTCCATAACAAATAAGGTCAAAACCCTAAGCTGGGGTGTAAACAAAAGCTGATTTGATAAGCTGAATGGATCATTCTGCATCAGAACACCAACAAGCTGCAGAGACTTACTTTCGGGGGGGCACAACTCCCCAGGCCGAAGGTGATTTCATCTTCCATTGCCCAATTCCCCACACCGCTCCCGAATCTTACAGAGAAGGGGGAAAGGCACCAAGGAACCGCAGGAGACTCAGACTCTGCCCTCTGCTCCACCAAGGAACATGGCTCCTTATGACTCAGAAGCCCAAACAAGGCTTTCCCCAGCATTCTGCCAACCACTCAAACCTGTGCTGTTCAATGAGGCCATTATTTAGCTATTTACATTTAAATTAGATAAAATTCAATTCTTCAGTCCCACTAGCCACGTTTCAGTTATTCATCAGGCTCATGTGGCCAGTGGCTACTGTACTGCACCAGCACACACAAACATTTCTGTCATCACAGAAAATTCTATCAGACAGGGCCGACCCAAAGCAGTAATTTCATTATGAACAGGTGTTTGTTCACATTTTCTCTGATGATAGGTTTGGTTTTCAAGCTTTTGTCCAGCCCCCCACTTGAGGGATACAACACCCACCCAGAGTGACAGTGACTGCTTGAGGTGAGGAATGCTGGCAGAGACAGGCAGGGAAATCTCTAGGTCAGATGTAATTTGCAAACCACCCCCAGCCACAGGTCCCCACACCCCACCTCCTCCTATGGCTGAGAATCACCATGGTTCTTAAAAAATTTTTTAAGGAGCCTTGTTCCAGTTCTAACCACAAATGCTAACCTTCTAAGATTTAAAAAAAAAAAAAAAAAAAAGAGACAATGTAGAGAAAAGTATTTAGGTGAAGGATCAGCTCATTCACGTAGCCAAAACAGAGCTAGTTAGAACACAGCGGTCTTTGGAAGCAAGGAGATATAAAGAGGATGTTTTTAAAGTTTCTACTGTGAAGTCTTTAATGCAGACGAAGGTAAACAAGCTAGTATGCTGAACTCCCACATACCCATCACCAGCTTCAGCACTGACCAACTCAAGCCCACCTGGTTTCCTCTATGCTGCCTCCCCTCCACCTTGGTGCCCTTCAGGTACAGGCAGCCAAGAAGCTGTGTCCACACTGAAGGAAGAGGAAGGCCAGTGTGCAGGGGCGGAGGCTGGCCAAGGGGCTCTCTAGGGTCTAGGTGTCATCCTGGGTGACAGCAGCTAACTCTCTGAGCCTCCGTTCACTAATAAAATGAGCCCCAATCTCATCACACTGCCGGGAGGAATTCATGAAATGGTCCCTGTGAAATGCTCAGCCTCACGTCTGGCCAAGCACAGGCTCAGGAAACGTCCACTCCAGTGGCTGGTGTGGTGCCCGTCATCGTTCTCCTTCCGCAGCCCCGCCACACTGCCTGCTCTTGGTTCCACCTCCCTCGGTGTCTTCCTAACTCTTTTGAAAGCTAGCACAATTTGGTTTCAAGGTTTCAATCTGGGAGGAAAACAAAAAAATCTGCTATGGTCTGAGTGTGGGTGTCCTTCAAAATCCCTACGCTGAAACCAAATCACCAAATATCAAATGGAGATGATAATGTCAGAAGGTGAGGCCTCTGGGAGGGTCAAGCCCTCATACACGGGATTAGTGCCATAAAAGAGGCCCCAGAGAGCTGCCTCGTCCCTCCCACCAGGCAAGGACACCACAAGGCGGCGGCGGCCATGAACCCGGAAGTGGGCCCTCACCCGATGAATCTGCCCTTGTCTTCATCTTTGACTTCCCAGCCTCTAGACCTGTGAGAATAAACATTTGTTTATACGTTGCCCAGTTTATGATATTTTGTTATAGCAGCCTTAAACAGACTAATTCTCTGTTCTATTAAATGTCCATACAGAAAGAGATAATATTATCACCACTACCGTGGTGGCTTACGACTGCACCCACCACTGCTGCTGTGATCACGGCCTCCACTGCCATTGGCACAATGAGGCAGAATAATACCAACCACCAGCTGCTGAGCTTCCATTCTACGTTGAGCACTGTTAAACGCTTTATCAACATTATCCCATTCGGTCCTCACAGGCACCCTGTGAGATTCCTTTCTCATTTCCACTTGACAGTTGAGAAAATAGATCCAGAGAATTTAAGTGACTTCCCTAAAATCACACAGCTGAGGAAACTTTAAACCCAGGTCTGCCTGACTCAGAAGCTCCATGCCTCCCACCACCAAACCACAGCTAAAATCCTCCTGCAGCTAAGGTTTGATGTGAGAACCCACCCTTGCTCACCAAAATGAAAAGACATTTATATCGCATATTCTATAAGAGAAAAACTGTGAAAACAGACTCTCTTTTCAAATAGCTACTTGATGCTCTTTTTTTTTTCTTTTTGAGAGATGAGGTTAAAGGGGATTTCAGGAGCACAAAAAGCGTATCTGACCAGTGAGAAAAGGAAAGAAACATAAAGAAGCACTTTATTACTACAACATTATGAACAATTCCCAGGGAAGAAATACGAGCTTGCAAATACAGGAAAGTACTCTGCAAATTTAAAAAAAAAAAAAAAAAAAAAAGTACTTCTTGCATTTTAAATCAGTTATGCAAGAAAAGTCTGAGTCCCTTCCTGGAAATAATTCATTTTCTGAGACAATTCAAGATAATGGAAGTTGAGCTACAACCTTCTTCCAATAAATTAGCCACTCCAGAGAGAGAGGTACATGTATTATAAACGCCAAATTTTTCAGGCCGGGCACGGTGGCTCACACCTGTAATCTCAGCACTTTGGGAGGCCGAGATGGGCAGATCACCTGAGGTCAGGAATTTGAGAACAATCTGACCAACATGGTGAAATCTCATCTCTACTAAAAATACAAAAATTAGCTGCACGTGATGGCACATACCTGTAGTCCCAGCTACTTGGGAGGCTGAGGCAGGAGAATTACTCGAACCCAGGAGGCAGAGGTTGCAGTGAGCCAAGACGGCACCATTGCACTCCAGTCTGGGCAACAAGAGGGAAACTCCATCACAAAAAAAAAAAAAAAAGCCAAATTTTTCTAGTTAATAAGTGGCCATGAGTTTGATGCACTTTGAGACAGGAGATATTAGTAACTCACACAGTTACACAATTTAATAAACAAAATATAGCCATATATTCCTACACAAGAAAACCAGGCCGGGCACGGTGGCTCACACCTGTAATCCTAGCACTCTAGGAGGCCGAGGCAGGCAGATCACAAGGTCAAGAGATCGAAACCATCCTAGTCAAAATGGTGAAAAACCCCGTCTCTACTAAAAATACAAAAAGTAGCCGGGCATGGTGGCCGGCAGCTGTAGTCGCAGCTACTCAGGAGGCTGAAGCAGGAGAATCTCTTGAACCCAGGAGGTAGGGGTTGCAGTGAGCCGAGATTGCGCCACTGTACTCCAGCCTGGGTGACAGAACGACTCCATCTCAAAAAAAAAAGAAAAAAAAGAAAACCAGAAAAACTGACACATAAAGCTTAGATATTTTAACTAGCAGGAAGCCCCTTTTAATCTACGCAGGATTTGTTGGTTTTATTCTTAGCTTAAAAGCCAGTTGCAGTACCCTACTTTTTCTGTTAATATTTAGTAGACTCTGCCTCTCCTCTCCGTTAGATACTTGGAGGGCACAAATATCATTCCTCTGAGATATAAGCACCTGGCATAAGCCTGGCACAGAGTGGGTATTTAATACATGTTTGTAGAAAGTGGAAAAAAAAAAAACAATAGGAGAGAGAAAAAAAAAAAAAAGCCAATAGGACGAATCTGAAATTGTTCTTCTGCATTTCTCCTGTTTATTACCATTGCAAAAGGCTTCACCGCAAGCCCAGCCAGGGACTTGGAGGGAAAAGGGGAGAATGCCCACAGCTTGATCAACAGGCTCTTTCCACATAATTACATAAACCTAAACCCAGCCGCTGGCCCATCCTCCTGCCAAGAAGAAACAGACAATGTCGACACCATCCCTTAGAAGAGAACTGAGAGGAAACAAAGCAGGCCTTGCCTTTTCGTCCTGGTACAGCTTGTTGACACTCTCCAGCTGGAAGTTGTGGCTGGACTGGATTTTGTCGAGCTGCTCCCGCTGCTTCTCCAGCTCTCCCTGGAACTCGTTCTTCTTCAGCTCCACGGCGCCTCTCTCCGCGGCCGCCCTGCGGACCCTGCCTTCCAGCTCCATGATCCGTGTCTACAAGGAGACCACAGCGTTAGGGCTGATGCCAAGTTACCCACGGAGCCTGGACCAGCTGAGTGCCCTCCACAAAGACCACCCTGGGGCCCAGGGCCAGCACCAGCCTCATATACACGAGTGCCCAAGGTTCCGTGTTTTAAGTCAACTGTAAAGAAGCTGGCACAGGTTCTTCTGGAAAAATGGTCTCTGTCAGTGTAAGTGAAGGAAGGCTCCATGCATTCAAACCACGCTTCCCACTGGGTTTTCGTGAGGCTTAAATACACTAAGTGCATAGAATGCCTCATGCTTTACCTGACATGAGATGATGCTCAAATATTTAGTTCTCCTTCTCCGCTAACAAAGCACTTAACAAATCTTTAGCAGACATGATTTCTGAAACCAGATTCAGTTCTCCAACCCAGACAAGCAGACTTCATCTGCCCAGAGAACAGGAGCTCCCGTGGAAGCTGAGACACAGGGAGTACAAGCCCAGGAGGGTAAGTGTGAGAACAGGACAAAGCGCAGACAGGCTGAGGTGCCACGGCTAAGCCCACGCGGGTTGGAATCCCTGCTCCACCTCAACCTCTCTGTGCCTCAGTCTGACACCCTGTGAAATGAGGAAAGTCAAGTCCCAACCTTGTAGGGTTTGTGCACCAAAGGAGTAATTTGTGTCAAGTACTGTGGAAGAGAAATTATTCTGACATTTATTAAAACGGTAAGAAAGACTACTCAATATGATTGCGGTAAGAGAGGGAAACTGTGCTCAATGCTGAACACATCAAACACAGCTGGGGATTTACAGTCAACGAGCGAGCACAGTGCGGGGAGCCAGTGCATGGAAATCGCCCTCAGAGTAGGGGGATTCTTGCTAAACTGGCCTAACAAGATTCTTGCTAAACGCAGGCCAAGGACTTAGACAGCAAGGGTAGGGATGAGGAACCTGGTCAAGGATCAGGGGTAGAAGGATGGCTTAGCGGGATCCTTTGCTATGACTCGGCTGGGCACGCCAAAGACAGGGAGTGGGAGTTGGGAGGGGCCGAGATCAAGGCCTGGTCAAGACAACGGCTCAGAAGGGCCCGATTCAAGTTTGATCAAGAGGACCATCTCTGTCACTGCCCAGCACTGTACCTGACCCACGACTGCAACAGTAAATGAGAACCTTAAAATTATCATTATTAAATGATGAAGATAAAGATTGGTACCTTTAAAAACATATTTCTTACACCCATCATCCAAGCACACTGCCAGTACTGCTCTTCGATATCTTGTGCGCTGGAGGACCGCAAACGACGGACTGTGGCCAGTGTATGTAAGCAGGCTGTCTTTCTTCCCAGAACCACCCCAGTAGCTCAAATGAAAGCTGTTAACTCACAGGAAAAGCAGGGAGGGATACAACCGCAATCCTACACAACCACAGGGGGGGCCTCTCCCACCCAAAGCGGAGCCGCCTGGGGTCTGACCCAGGGCTGTGGGGGTGTGCAGAGCCCTAAACTCACCTTACAGCACGTGCCCTGTGCAAAATGCCCTGGCTGGCAATGAACAACAAACGCCTCGGACCCCATAACAAAATAAACAAAACATAAACATAAAATAAACATAATAAAACAAAACACCTGGAGATCCACGCTCCGGGAGCTCGCAATCCAGTAATTGAAGCCCAAGACGATGATGCAGGCCACCAGGGCGGCCAGCACGAGCGGCGGCGACTTCATGCTGCGACGCCCGTTTCCCAAGCCCATCATCTCAAAATCAGCACTGAGAATCTGCCAAGTAAAAGCAAATAAATACGCATCAATGCTAGTATTTATCATCTCCGAAGCAGACCGTATCATCCTTACAACAGAGAGGAAATGGGTCTTGCCAGGAAGCATGGGCTGGTAGCTGCTTCTTGATGTGCAAAGCTGTCGAGGGAGAAGAATATTCGGATGGCACGCACAGAGCCCACGGTGCTGTGCACCCAGGGCAGTGTGGCCAGCTCCCAGGACAGGCTCAGAGGAGCAGGCACCGCCCCGAAACCTGTCACAGATTAGCTCGAGACCTGGGGCAAGACATGATTTCTCTTACACTTCAGATTCCTTCCCTGTAAAATCCTTACCATACTCACCTTCCCGACAGAGTTTGAGAATTAATCATTTCTGTAAGCAGCAATGTTTGAGAAGTAATCATTTCTGTAAACACCAATAACAAATATTAAGTGCTTCCGCATCATATTAGAAAGAGTATATTGCTCATTACTCCTCAGAGACAGCTTTTTGCTTTGAGTCCTAACAAGGGAGGTTTTTTCACCCTTGACGGGATTACTAATGACAGCCAATTAAAGCATTTCTCAAGCAAAGCAGAAAAGCCATTCTAGAGGTGAATGTGAACCTCCCCGCCTCCACCCATGTACATCATTATTCAGGCACAGCCCTGGCTGTAGAAGTGTCTTCTCCTTCATGACACACAACAGAAGTGGGAGGTGTGCCATCTGCCTGAAGTCACTGGGAAAAATGTGTTCCATCTTCGGATCTGAGATGGAAACAAGGCATTCACTCCACGCCAAATGAGAGCACCTTGTCTTTCGAACATTCATTTCTCACTTTAAGGACCGTATCTGTGCAACTGCTGCATCGTACACCTCAGGTCAGGAAAAACAGTGACTCTGTGTGAGAGCTACAGAGTGCACAAAAATACAGCTTAGAAGACAGACGCCATAAATTTCGTTAATGGGCTTCAATTCAAAGCCAGGTCTGGCCGGCTGCAAGCACTGGTCTCCAGGAACAAGGAAACTAGACTTTTCCAAACGGCTTTTGCTGAGCCAGATAAAACAGAACCTTATCAGAGTGAGAGCGGTTGCACTGCAACAAATAGCCTTTGAGCACAGAGCGCCTTTCACGCCAGGGGTGTCTAGCAACAGAGGAGGGAAGGGAAGGGGAAGAGGAGGGGAAAAGACAAGGGATGGGGAGGGAAGAGGAGACCACTGAGGATTCACCTGCAAAACACAATTCTTAGCAGTGAGAACATGGGAGAGCCGATCCTCACCCGATGGTCTTTCCAAGTGGGTCACCAAAAGACTTCCTCTTTCTTAACAGCTAGCTACTAGTATGGGGGCCTGCCCGGAGATAAAGCAGCAATCTAGCCAAATCATCTAAAATAAAGCACCCCCAAAATTACCATGGGTGGAAATTCTGACCTGCGCTCATGTCTTACCAGCTTCTGGCCTCTTAGGATGAACGGGGAAACAACGTTTTTTTTTTTCAATTATCAGCTGATATCAGCAAGCACTGAATATACTCAAGGAGCATAAGTGTAGACACAAGAAACTTCTAGAAGATTCTACAGATCTGCTGAAAAAGTGTCTTCATTGTGCTATCGTATCTCATTTTGATCACAAGAGTCTCTTTTTTGACTCTTAAGTGTTTTAAAATTTTTATGTATTTATTTTAGAGACGGGGTCTCTGTCACCCAGAGTGGAGTCTTTTCCAAATGGCTTTTGCTAAGGAAAAAATGGGAAACTACACACAGTAAAGTATAAATTGGCCGGGCACGATGGCTCACGCCTGTAATCCCAGCACTCTGGAATGCCAAGGCAGGTAGATGGCCTGAAGTCAGGAATTTGAGACCAGCCTGGCCAACATGGTGAAACCCCGTCTCTACTAAAAATACAAAAATCAGCCAGGCATGGTAGTGCATGCCTGTAGTACCAGCTACTCAGGAGGCTGAGGCAGGAGAAAAGCTTGAACCCAGGAGGCACAGCTTGCACTGAGCCAAGGTCACACCACTGCACTCCAGCCTGGGTGATAGATCGAGACTCTGATTCAAAAAAAAAAAAAAAAGTATAAATTGCATCTCCCTCATCTGGGTCTTTCTATTCCAATGGTCCTCAACACTCAAGGGGCACCAGCATCACCTGGGACACTTTTTTTTGAGATGGAGTCTCACTTTGTCACCCAGGCTGGAGTGCAGTGGCACCATCTCAGCACACTGCAAGCTTTGCCCCCCAGGTTCATGCCATTCTCCTGCCTCAGCCTCCCGAGTAGCTGGGACTACAGGTGCACGCCACCAAGCCCGGCTAGTTTTTGTATTTTTAGTAGAGACGAGGTTTCACCGTGTTAGCCAGGATGGTCTCGATCTCCTGACCTCGTGATCCGGCTGCCTTGGCCTCCCCAAGTGCTGGGATTACAGGCATGAGCCACCGCGCCCAGCCTGAAACTTTTTAAAATATCAATACCTGGGCTCCACCACTGCATTTCTTTTCTTTTTTCCTTTTTTTTTTTTTTTTTTTTTTTTTTGAGACAGGGTCTCACTCTGTTGCCCAGGCTGACATAGCTGCCCAGAGGTGCGATCCCAGCTCACTGCAGCCTCAACTTCCTGGGCTCAAGCGATTCTCCCACCTGGGCGTACCAAGTAGCTGGGATTACAGGTGTGAACCACCATGCCAGCTAATTTTTTCTATTTTTGTAGAGACGGGGTCACACTACGTTGCTCAAGCTGGTCTCAAACTCCTGGGCTCAGTGATCCTCCCGCCTCAGCCTCCTAAAGTGCTGGGAGTACAGGCATGAGCCATCACATCTGGCCCCCACCCCTGCATTTCTAATTCAATGGGGTTTAGGGCAAGGCCCAGATATTGGTATTTTTTAACCTCCCCAGGTGATTCATATGTATAGCCACTATTCTAGATGTTTCTAGATGCATATATAAGCATCAATATATTTACTTTAATCCAAACAAGATCATACCATTCACATTATTCTGCAAATGCTGTGTATTTCTTAGTAACACATCTTGCCTCCCTTTTTTAGTAGCACATTATGGTTTGCTCCATTCTTTTCAAAGGGCTGAATAGGGCACCACTGTGTGCCAAGATTTGCTTAACTGATCTCCTACAGAGAAATATTCAAGGCTTTCCAGGCTTACTTCCAACAATGCTACCATAAACAGCCTTACACAGCTGTCCCTCAGTATTCACTAGGGATTGGTTCCAAGACCCCCTGAGGACACCAAAAGCCAAGGATGTTCAAGTCCCTTATATAAAATGGCATATTTGCATCCAACCCAGGCACATCCTCCTCTAAGCTTTAAACCATGTCTAGATTACTTATAATACTTAGTACAATGTAAATGCTATGTAATTAGCTGTTAAGCCATATGTTTAGGAACTAATGACAAAAAAGTCTACACCCGTTCAGTACAGAAGCAACCACCGTAGGCCTAACTATCTTTTTGTTTTTCTGAGACATAGTCTTGCTCTATCGCCCAGGCTGGAGTGTAGTGGCATAAACTGGGCTCACTGAAACCTCTGCCTCCCAGGTTCAAGGGATTCTCCCATCTCAGCCTCCTGAGTAGCTGGGATTAGAGGTGCCCGCCACCACACCCAGCTAGTGTTTTTTTGTTTTGTTTTTTGTACTTTTAGTAGAGAGGGGGTTTCACCATGTTGGCCAGGCTGGTCTTGAATTCTTGGCCTCAAGTGATCTGCCTGCCTCGGCCTCCCAAAGTGCTGGGATTACAGAAGCCACCACGCCAGGCCAGGCTTAACTACATTTTGAACAGCTAGTTGAAACTGCAGATGTGGAGCCGTGCACCCATCTCTGTGCTTACGAACTCTTACCTATGTGTACAGTCCCTTATTCACAACTTTGAAATCCAAAACAGTCTCTAAAAACTCGGATTTTTAAAAACTTTTCCAGCAACAAAACCTGAACTGAGATCAAGGTCTGATCAGAACTTGTCAGAAGCTACTTAACGTCTTTATCTTCCTCCCTTCATGTGAATACTCTTACATTTCACTGCAGAAAGATGGGTGTTTGAGTATGCGGTGCTGTCCTAGATCCTCCTGGGGCTGTCACATAATATATAATAAATGCCCGGTGTTATCTGAATTCTGAAAAAAGTCCTGAATTCCAAACCTAGCAGGCCTCAAGGAGCTTGAGATGAACGAACGGCAAGCTTACTGTTGTGAGGCACTGCTCAACACAGGGGCTCGTATCAGCTTTGGGGGCAGTATCACCCCATTTTGCAGGAGATGAAACAAATCACTTCTTTGTGGATCTATTTCTGGGTCAAAAATGTATGTTTTTAATATTGATAGAGCGTCTCTCTTCCAAAATAGTTGGCAAATTACAAAGGGAAAAACAGTTATATTACATGAAGAATCCTGGCAGATGACACCTTAGCCACTTCAAGCTTGGTATCACTGATAATGAGGCACGTCGACATCACATACCCCCGATACGGTGCACTAGGAGGGCACGGCACCTCTACGGCCTCCTGCCAGCAATGCATAACCTCAATCTCATCAGAAAATTCAGAGGAAGTCAACTCGTCGGACATTCTATAACACACGTGGCCAGCATGGTTAAAAAGATAGTGCCAAAAGGTTAATCTCTTAATTTTGATAAATTCTATGGTTAAGGGGAAACAGGGTAAAGGGTATATAGAAACTATGTGTAATATTTTTCCAACCCTTCCATAAGTCTAAACTATATAATTATTTGCTAGATCTTACCATATCTGAAACAGGTCCAACCTGTCAAATGCATGAGCCCCCTGAACCTTCTAGTTAAATATTAACATTTTTAAAATTTCCCTTTTTTTGCTGGGCGCAGCAGCTTACACCTGTAATCCCAGCACTTCAGGAGGCCAAGGCAGGCGAATCACGAGGTCAGGAGTTAGAGACCATCCTCACCAATGTGGTGAAACCCCATCTCTACTAAAAATACAAAAATTAGCTAGGGGTGGCGTGCGCCTGTAGTCCCAGCTACTCGGGAGGCTGAGGCAGAAGAATCACTCGAACCCAGGAGGCAGAAGTCGCAGTGGGCCAAGATCGCGCCACTGCACTCCAGACTGGGGACAACAGAGCGAGACTCCATCACCAAAAAAAAAAAAAAAAAAAAAAAATTCCTTCTTTTCATATAGGGGTTTTAATCACAATCTCCTGCAGCAGGAGAATGTCTGTTTTCTGACATGACAACATAGAAAACAAAGTTTTTAAGGGTCGACAATCTCATTAGTGATATTTTCAAACATATTAATTGTGAGCACAAATGAGTGTCTTTTCATTTCTTGGCCATCTGCATGTTCATTTTGGTGAAATGCCTTCATATTCTTTGCCCAATTTTAAACTGGGGTGTTCATCTTATTGACTTGCTAAAGCTCTTTGTCTGTTAAAGGTAAACCAATCTTTGGTCCTTCATATGAATAATTTTTTTTTTCAATTTTTCATCTACTCTTTTGCTTTACAGAATGTTTGCCCAAAGTTTTTGTTGCTTTTTTTTTTTTTTTTTGAAGGTTCTACTTTTTTTTTTAATTATACTTTAAGTTCTGGGATACATGTGTAGAACGTGCAGGTTTGTTACACAGGTATACATGTGCCATGGTGGTTTGCTGCACCCATCAACCAGTCATCTACATTAGTTATTTCTCCTAATGCTAATCCCTCCCCTAGCCTCCCACCACCTCCCCCAAAAGGCCCTGGTGTATGTTCCCCTCCCTGTGTCCATGTGTTCTCATTGTTCAGCTCCCACTTATGAGAACATGTGGTGTTTGGTCTTCTGTTCCTGTGTTAGTTTGCTGAGAATGATGGTTTCCAGCTTCATCCATGTCCCTGGCAAAGGACATGAACTCATCCTTTTTATGGCTGCATAGTATTCCATGGTGTATATGTGCCACATTTTCTTTATCTAGTCTATCATTGATGGGCATTTGGGTAGGTTCCGAGTCTTTGCTATTGTGAACAGTGCCACAATAAACATACGTGTGCATGTGTCTTCACAGTAGAATGACATATTCCTTTGGGTATATACCCAGTAATGGGATTGCTGGGTCAAATGGTATTTCTGGTTCTAGATGCTTGAGGAATCACCACACTGTTTTCCACAATGGTTGAACTAACTTACACTCCCACCAACAGTGTAAAAGTGTTCGTATTTCTCCACATCCTCTCCAGCATCTGCGGTTTCCTGACTTTTTAATGATCACCATTCTAACTGGCGTGAGATGGTATCTCATTGTGGTTTTGATTTGCATCTCTCTCTCTAATGACCACTGATGAATTGGCTGCATAAATGTCTTCTTTTGAGACGTCTCTGTTCATATCCTTCACCCACTTTTCGATTTTTTTTTTTTCTTGTAACTTTAAAGTTCTTTGTAGATTCTGGATATTAGCCCTTTGTCAGTTGGACAGATTACAAAAATTTTCTCCCATTCTGTAGGTTGCCTGTTCACTCTGATGATAGTTTCTTTAGCTGTGCAGAAGCTCGTTAGCTTAATTAGATCCCATTTGTCTATTTTGGCTTTTGTTTGCCATTGCTTTTAGTGTTTCAGTCATGAAGTCTTTGACCATACCCATGTACTGCCTAGGTTTTCTTCTAGGGTGTTTATGGTTTTAAGTCTTATGTTTAAGTCTTTAATCCATCTTAAGTTAATTTTTGTATAAGGTGTAAGGAAGAAGTCCAGTTCCGGTTTTCTGCATATGGCTTGCCAGTTTTCCCACCACCATTTATTAAATAGGGAATCCTTCCCCATCGTTTGTTTTTGTCAGGTTTGTCAAAGATCAGATGGTTGTAGATGTGTGGCATTCTTTCTGAGGCCTCTATTTTGTTCCATTGGTCTATGTATCTGTTTTGGTACCAGTACCATGTTGTTTTCATTACTGTAGCATTGTAGCATAGTTTGAAGTCAGGCAGCATGATGCCTCCAGCTTGTCTTTTTGCTTAGGATTGTCTTGACTACATGAGCTCTTTTTTGGTTCCATGGGAAATTTAAAGTAGTTTTTTTTTTTTAAAAATTCTGTGAAGAAAGTCAATGGTAGCTTGATGGTGATAGCACTGAATCTATAAATTACTTTGGGCAGTATGGTCATTTTCACGATATTTATTCTTCCTATCCATGAGCATGGAATGTTTCTACATTTGTTTGTGTCCTCTCTTACTTCCTTGAGCAGTGGTTTGTAGTTCTCCTTGAATAGGTCCTTCACATCCCTTGTAAGTTGGATTCCTAGGTATTTTATTCTCCTTGTAGCAATTGTGAATGGGAGCTCACTCATGATTTGGCTGTTTGTCTATTTCAGTGTATAGGAATGCTTGTGATTTTTGCACATTGATTTTGTATCCTGAGACTTTGCTGAAGTTGCTTATCAGCTTAAGGAGATTTTAGGCTGAGATGATGGAGTTTTCTAAATATACAATCATGTCATCTGCAAACAGAGACAATATGACTTCCTCTCTTCCTATTTGAATACCTTTCTTTCTCTTGCCTGATTGCCCTGGCCAGAACATCAAATACCATGTTGAATAGGAGTGGTGAGAGAGGACATCCTTGTCTTGTGACAGTTTTCAAAGGGAATGCTTCCAGCTTTTGCCCATTCAGTATGATATTGGCTGGAGGTTTGTCATAAATAGCTCTTATTATTTTGAGATACATTTCATCAATACCTAGTTTATTCAGAGTTTTTAGCATGAAGGGGTGTGGAATTTTATCAAAGGCCTTTTCTGCATCTACTGAGAGAACCATGTGGTTTTGTCATTGGTTCTGTTTATGTGATGGATTATGTTTATTGATTTGCATATGTTCAACCAGTCTTGTATCTCAGGGATGAAGTTGATTTGATTGTGGTGGATAAGCTTTTTGATGTGCTGCTGGATTCAGTTTGCCAGTATTTTATCATTTCTGCATCAATGTTCATCAGGGATATTGGTCTAAAATTTTCTTTTTTTGTATCTAGGCCAGGTTTTGGTATCAGGATGATGCTGGCCTCATAAAATGAGTTAGGGAAGAGTCCTTCTTTTTCTATTGTTTGGAATAGTTTCAGAAGGAATGGTAGCTCCTCTTTGTATCTCTGGTAGAATTCAGCTCTGATTGTGTCTGGTCCTGGGTTTTTTTTGGTTGGTAGGCTATTAATTATTGCCTCAATTTCAGAACTTGATATTGGTCTATTCAGGGATTTGACTTCTTCCTGGTTTAGTCTTGGGAGGGTGGATGTGTCCAGGAATTTATCCATTTCTTCTAGATTTTCTAGTTTATTTGCATAGGGGTGTTTACAGTATTCCCTGATTTTTGTATTTCTGTGGGATCAGTGGTGATCTCCCCTTTGTCATTTTTTATAGTGTCTATTTCAGTCTTCTCTTTTTTCTTCGTTAGTTTGGCTAGCAGTCTATTTTGTTAATCTTTTCAAAAAGCCAGCTCCCGGATTCAGTTTTTTTTTTTTTTTTTTTTTTGAAGGGTTTTTCGTGTCTCTATCTCCTTCAGTTCTGCTCTTAGTTATTTCTTGTTTTCTGCTAACTTTTGAATTTGTTTGTTCTTGCTTCTCTAGTTATTTTAATTGGGATGTTAGGGTGTCAATTTTAGATCTTTCCCACTTTCTCCTGTGGGCATTTAGTGCTACAAATTTCCCTCTAAACACTGCTTTCACTGTGTCCCCAAGATTCTAGTACGTTGTGCCTTTGTTCTCACTGGTTTCAAAGAACTTATTTCTGCCTTCATTTCGTTATTTACCCATTAGTCATTCAGGAGCAGGTTGTTCAGTTTCCATGTAGTTGTGTGGTTTTGAGTGAATTTCTTAATCCTGAGTTCTAATTTGATTGCACTGTGGTCTGCGAGACTGTTTGCTATGATTTCCATTCTTTTGCATTTGCTGGGGATTGTTTTACTTCCAATTATGTAGTCAATTTTAGAATAAGTAAGATGTGGTGCTGAGAAGAATGTATACTCTGTTGATTTGGGGTGGAGAGTTTTGTAGATGTCTATTAGGTACGCTTGGTCGAGAGCTAAGTTCAAGTCCTGAATATCCTTGTTAATTTTCTGTCTCATTGATCTAATATTGACAGTGGGGTGTTAAATTCCCCCACTATTATTGTGCAAAAGTCTAAGTCTCTCTCTCTGTAGGTCTCTAAGAACTTGCTTAATGGGGCTGGGTGCAGTGGCTCACGCCTATAATCCCAGCACTTTGGGAGGCCGAGGCAGTCAGATCACGAGGTCAGGAGATAGAGACCATCCTGTCTAACATGGTGAAACCTCATCTCTGCTAAAAACACAAAAAATTAGCCAGGCATGGTGGCAGGCACCTGTAGTCCCAGCTACTCTGGAGGCTGAGGCAGGAGAATGGTGTGAACCCAGGAGGCGGAGCTTGCAGTGAGCTGAGATCGTGCCACTGCACTCCAGCCTGGGTGACAGAGTGAGACTCCATCTCAAAAAAAAAAAAAAAAAAAAAAAAAAAAAAAAAAAAAAACTTGCTTTATGAATCTGGGTGCTCCTGTATTGGGTGCTAGCTCTTCTTGTTGCACTGATCCTTTTACCATTATGTAATGCCCTTTTTTTAAAAAAAAATCTTTGTTTAAAGTCTGTTTTTTCAGAGACTAGGATTGCAACCCCTGGTTTTTTTTTATTTTGCTTTCCGTTTGCTTGGTAAATATTCTTCCAACCCTTTATTTTGAGCCTATGTGTGTCTCTGCATGTGAGATGGGTCTCCTGAATACAGCATACCGATGAGTCTTGACTTTTTATCCAATTCGTCAGTCTTTTAATTGGGGCATTTAGCCCATTTACATTTAAGGTTAATATTGTTATGTGTGAATTTGATCCTGTCATTATGATGCTAGCCAGTTATTTTGTCCATTAGTTGATGCAGTGTCTTCATAGTGTCGATGGTCTTACAATTTGGTATGCTTTTGCAGTGGCTAGTACTGGTTTTTCCTTTCCATATTTAGTGCTTCCTTTGGGAGCTCTTGTAAGGCAGGCCTGGTAGTGACAAAATCTCTCAGCATTTGCTTGTCTGTAAAGGATTTTACTTCTCCTTCGCCTATGAAGCTTAGTTTGGCTGCATTGAAATTCTGAGTTGAAAATTCTTTCTTTAAGAATGTTGAATATTGGCCCCCACTCTCTTCTGGTTTGTAGGGTTTCTGCAGAGAGATGTGCTGTTAGTCTGATGGGCTTCCCTTTGTGGGTAACCTGACCTTTTTCTCTGGCTGCCTTTAACATTTTTTCCTTCATTTCAACCTTGGTGAATCTGACAATTATGTGTCTTCAGATTGCTCTTCTCGAGGAGTATCTTTGTGGTGTTCTCTGTACTTCCTGAATTTGAATGTTGGTCTGTCTTGCTAGGTAGAGGAATTTCTCCTGGATAATATCCTGAAGAGTGTTTTCCAACTTCATTCTATTCTCCACGTCACTTTCAGGTACACCAGTCAAATGTAGGTTTGGTCTTTTCACACAGTCCCATATTTGTTGGAGGCTTTGTTCATTCCTTTTCATTCTTTTTTCTCTAATCTTGTCTTCACACTTTATTTCATTAAGTTGATCTTCAATCTCTGATATCGTTTCTTCCACTTGATCGATTTGGCTATTGATACCTGCGTATGCTTCACAAAGTTCTCGTGCTGTGTTTTTCAGTTCCATCAGGTCATTTGTGTTCTTCTCTAAACTGGTTATTCTAGTTAGCAATTCCTCTAAACTTTTTTCAAAGTTCTTAGCTTCTTTGCATTGGGTTAGAACATGCCCGTTTAGCTCAGAGGAGTTTGTTATTACCCACCTTCTGAAGCCTGCTTCTGTCAGTTCATCAAACTCATTCGTTATCCAGTTTTGCTCCCTTGCTGGTGAGGAGCCGTGATCCTTTGGAGGAGAAGAGGCATTCTGGTTTTTGGAATTTTCCACCTTTTTGTGCAGGTTTTTCCAAATCTTCATGGATGTATCTACCTTTGGTCTTTGATATTGGTGACCTTCGGATGGGGTTTCTGTGTGGATGTCCTTTTTGTTGATGCTTTTCCTTTCTGTTAGTTTTCCTTCCAACAGTCAGCCCCTCTGCTGCAGGTCTGCTGGAGTTTGCTGGAGGTCCACTCCAGACCCTATTTGCCTGGGTATCACCAGCGGAGACAACAGAACAGCAAAGATTGCTGCCTGTTCCTTCCTCTGGAAGCTTTGTTGCAGAGGGGCACCCACTAGATGACAGCTGGAGCTCTTCTGTATGAGGTGAGCTGTCAACCCCTGCTAGGAGGTGTCTCCCAGTCAGGAGGCACAGGGGTGAGGGACCCACCTGAAGAGGCAGTCTGTCCCTTAGCAGACCTCGACCGCTGTGCTGGGAGATCTGCTGCTCTCTTCAGAGCTGGCAGGCGGGAACATTTAAGTCTGCTGAAGCTGTGCCCACAGCTACCCCTTCCCCCAGGTGCTCTGCCCCAGGGAGATGGGAGTTTTATCTATAACACTGGGGCTGTTGCCTTTCTTTCAGAGATGCCTTGCCCAGAGAGGAGGAATCTAGAGAGGCAGTCTGGCCACAGTGGCTTTGCTGAGCTGTGGTGGGCTCCACCCAGTTCGAACTGGCAGCTTTCTTTACACTGTGAGGAGAAAATCACCTACTCCAGCCTCAGTAACAGCAGATGCCCACCCCCCGCACCCAGCTCGAGCATCCCAGGGCAACTTCAGACTGCTTTGGTGGCAGTGAGAATTTCAAGCCAGTGGATCTTAGCTTGCTGGGCTCCATGGGGGTGGGATCCAATGAGTTAGACCACTTGGCTCCCTGGCTTCAGGCCCCTTTCCAGGTAAGGGGATGGTTCTGTCTCACTGGCATTCCAGATGCCACTGGGGTATGGAGAAAAAAAAAAAAAACTCCTGCAGCTAGCTCAGTGTTTGCCCAAACGGCCGCCCACTTTTGTGCTTGAAATCCAGGGCCCTGGTGGTGTAGGCACCTGAGGGAATCTCCTGGTCTTCGGGTTGGGAAGATCGTGGGAAAAGCATAGTATCTGGGCCAGAGTGCACTGTCCCTCACGGCACAGTCCCTCACAGTTTCCCTTGGCTAGGGGAGGAGTTCCCCAAACCCTTGTGCTTACCAGATGAGGCGATGCTCCACACTGCTTCGGCTCACCCTCCGTGGGCTGCGCCCACCGTCTAACCAGTCCCAGTGCGATGAGCCAGGTACCTCAGTTGGAAATGCAGAAATCACCTGTCTTCTGTGTTGATCTCGCTGGGAGCTGCAGACCAGAGCTGTTCCTATTTGGTCATCTCGCCAGTCACTCTGTTGTTGTTTTAAATAACCTAATCTTGTCAACCTTTTATTACTTCTCGATTGTTGTTATATTTAGAAGGGCATTTCTTACTCTAAGTCTATAAACACACTTACCCACATTTTTTTCCAATGTAGTTTCATATTTACATTTAAATTGTTCGTCCATTTAAAATTCCTTTTTGATGTAAAGAGTAAGGAAATATAAATACTGCAGACATAAGGAAATACAAAGAATGCAGCTTTTCTCTTCCTGTAGTGACAAGCCAGTTCTGCCAGCAACCTTTACTGAATAATCTATTTTCACCTACTGCTTTGAACAACTATCTATTTATACCAAATTTTCTAATAATATACTTTTTTTTTTTTTTTTTTTTTTTTTTTAAGAGATGGAGTTTTGCTTTGTCGCCCAGGCTGGAGTGCAGTGGCACGATCATGGCTCACTGCAGCCTCAAACTCCCGGACCCAAGCAATCCTCACACCTCAGTCTCCGAGTAGCTGGGACCATACGCACACACCGCCGCACATGGCTTAACAAAATACTTTTAGATATGACCATTGCAAGGCCTTTTGTTAGTCTAGTAGATGTAAGTCAGTGGGTGGGGTATATTATAAGTTTGAAAGCAGAAAATAAACTCCATTCTCACTTCAAGGGAAGTGTACAGATAATCATGTAATATTCTCTTTCCCTTAGACAGCCAATAAAAAATTTATTGAGCAGCTACCATGAGTCAGGTGCTATATTCACATCAGGCAGCTCAGGGTGGTGTTAAGAGCACAGACTGGAATCCCACAGCCATGTCTGACCCTGGCTCTACCACTCAGGGGACATAGGACCTGCCTGTGCCTCACTGTCCTGCTCACAAGGGTTTTACGAGGATTCAGTGAGTTAAGTGAGAAGCGCTTAGAGCTACATTTGGCACATAGTAAGTGCTCAACAAATGTTGACAATTATTAGGGATGGAAAGTAGAATAACAAATCATTTCTGGATTCAATCTTTTTTCCATTTTGAGGAAACAGTGATGCATGTTTTCCTTCCATAACCATTCTACTTTATAGCAACCAGCCCTCTTCTTTCCTTCTCCTGACTCTGCCACCAACTAAAACAGCGGTACCTGCCATTACCTGGGGCTGACCTACAGATGCCACTCCTGCAGTGGACATCCCAGACCAGGACCATATTATGAAAAAGGTTTGAGGAAGCCAAACCTCAAATGGTCCTGGAAGTTGTACAATCCTGGAAGCCCCTCACTATCACCCAGTGCTTGGCTGGCACTGTCTCGTGCCAGCTGTCTAGACAGCACTCTTAGGAGAGCCCTGGGCTCCCAATGGGAGCAGGGCTGCCCCGGTAAGCAGTGACATGAGGAAGGGAGGTAACGCAATCAGCCTTCAGGCCTGCAAGGTGCTTCCTCACAGGCTTCCAGGAGTGCAGGAACCCTTGCTGCTGAAGGATGAGGGACAGATACTGGCGAGAAATGATCAAGATTGATGAAGGCTGAGGGCAGAACTCAGAGGCAGAGTTAATTTAATATTCATTTTCATTTAAGCTTCAGAATGTTTGTCTCATACTTGATTATAAGCTTCCAACATACTGAAAATGATTAACTTAAATCACCTAAACTCTGTGAGGCACCAGGCTTTCCCAAAATGAAAACAAGTGGTGTGTTTTTGCATTAAAAATCACTTGATAGGCTGGGTGCGTGCAGTGGCTCACGCCTGTAATCCCAGAACTTTGGGAGGCCAAGGCAGGCAGATCACCTGAGGTCAGGAATTTGAGGCCAGCCTGGCCAGCATATCAAAACCCTGTCTCTACTAAAAATACAATTAGCTAGGCATGGTGGTATGTGCCTGTAATCCCAGCTACTTGGAGGCTGATGCAGGAGAATCGCTTGAACTTGGGAGGCAAAGGTTGCTGTGAGTCGAGATTGTGCCACTGCGCTCCAGCCAGGGTGACAGAGCAAGACTCTGCCTCAAACAAAAGAAACCCCCCCACCCCCCCCACCCCCGCCAAATTATCTGGGTGTGGTGGCACACACCTGTAATCCCAGCTACTTGGGAGGCTAAGGCATGAGAATTGCTTGAACCCAGGAGACAGAGATCGCGTCACTGCACTCCAGCCTGAGCGACACAGTGAGATTTCTGTCTCAAAAAAAATAAAAATAAATAAATCACTCAATAAATCAGAAAAGAAAAAACTCCATATTCTTACCTACTGGTTTAATTAAGTTAAAATTTCAACCTATTGGTTAAAATTATTATTTACTTGTAAGACAAAATGTTTGTAATTTAACAAAGACTTCTAATCACTTTTTAAAAAAGAAACAAAAGGCATATGAAAATGTACAACATGCCAAATACACGAGCCCCTTGACCCTCCTAGTTAAATATCATGTTTAACATTTCCTTATTTTCATATAGGACTTTTAATCAGAAAAGCAAATATATAGGAGCGATCGGGTCAGATTAACATGTTTGACCAACGTCAACCAGTGCAGAAACTGGGCTTCTCCAAACACTGGTGGAGCCACACCTCTATTCCTTCTCAGAGGAATGGCCCCAGCGGCTCAGCAGGAAGTTCAGAAGTCACTGCAATGAGCAAACAGACCTGAGCACACCCCAGCGCAGCCTGGAGTCCGGGAAAGAATCAGTCACCAAGTTTTCTGATGGCTTGGAAATATTCCACCCTGTCCCAAGACTGTCTAAACCAGGGGTGAGCAAACTATGGCCCACAGGCCATATCCGGGCCTGGTTTTTTTTTGAAGTTGTACTGTACACAGCCATAAATACTGCCTATGGCTGCTCTCTGGCTACAAAGTAGAACTGAAATAGCTGAGACAGAGACCTACCCACAGACCAACTCTGCCCATAGGGTATCATGAGGATTAAACATTTACCATCTGACCATTTAGACAAAGTTTGTCAACTCTGCCTCTAACCCATTGGGATTAAATGACCAAGGTCACTGTGTTCTGCTTAAATTGCTTTAAAAACTTACTAGGAAATACACAGAATATCTTCCTCTCACTTCCCCAAAATGAACACTAGCTTTTCTCCAATGCTAGAAGCTGACAGTGTCTAAAGATGAAAACTTTTAAAATCAATGTATAGTGGTAGGTGGTAGAAACACCAAAAAGCAAGGGAGATGAGTGAAAATGAACTAGAGAACCAAATTCTTCCTGTTTTGAAATTTTCTGAAGAAAGGCCACCCACCGTCAAGAATATATCCTGGAGCCAGTATGGTGGCTCATGTCTGTATTCAGCACTTGGGGAGGCTGAGGCATGAGGATCACTTGAGCCCAGGAATTCGAGACCAGATTGGTCAATGTTATACAGGGAGACCCTGTCTCTACAAAAAAATATTTAGAAAAGAATACATCTTGGGCCAGGCATGGTGGCTCACGCCTGTAATCCCAGCACTTTGGGAGGCCAAGGCAGGCAGATCACCTGAGGTCGAGAGTTCGAGACAAGCCTGACCAACATGAAGAAACTCTGTCTCTACTAAAAATACAAAATTAGCCAGGCGTGGTAGTGCATGCCTGTAATCCCAGCTAGATGGGAGGCTGAGGCAGGAGAATCACTCGAACCTGGGAGGCCGAGGTTTCGGTGAGCTTAGATTGTGCCATTGCACTCCAGCCTGGGCAACAAAAGCAAAACTGTCTCAAAAAACAAAAAGAATACATCCTGGTAGAAGCTCAATTTTCCCTTGAGTTCAGGAGTCACAAACTGCAGCCCAAGGGCCCGATCCTGCCAGGCATCTATTTTTGTACGCTGCCCACAATTAAAAATAGTTGTTTTTTTTTTTTAACTGAGACGAGGGCAAGCTCTGTCACCCAGGCTGGAGTGCAGTGGCACAATTTCAGCTTACTGTAACCTTCTCCTCCTAGGTTCAAATGCCTCAACCTCCCAGGTAGCTGGGATTCGAATGCCTCAACCTCCCAGATAGCTGGGATTATAGGCACATGCCACCATGCCCAGCTAATTTTTGTATTTTCCTTTTTTTTTTTTTTTAAGTAGAGATGGGGTTTCACCATGTTGGCAAGGCTGGTCTCAAACTCCTGACTTCAAGTGATGTGCCCACCTCAGCCTCCCAAAGTGCTGGGATTACAGGCGTGAGCCACCGCGCCCGGCCAGTTTTTACATTTTCAATGGTTGAAGAAAGTTAAAATATTACTATTTCATGAGAGAGTGCTTCACAGGGCTGAGAAATTCTCCACATATTCCTGGCTGACTGGAAGATGATGCGAGCATGGGGAAGACCCAAAAGAGCCCAGCAGAGCTGAAAACCAAGAAGAAATGAGAACCAGCTGAAACTTGCAGTGTTCCCCAACCCCTACACAGACCTACTGTTAGAGGGATGGAGACTGACCCAGCAGGTGACTCCTGGTTCAGTGCTCCTTGGAGAATCTGGACACCATGAAGTGGTATTAGATGTCAGTTTAGCTACCCATTATTTTGAGTGCTTCCTTAGCGGAACTGTTGAGGCAGTATGGCTTAGGAAAAGAGCACTGATGGGGGTCAGGCCAAAGGGAGTTTTAATCCTAGCTCATTATTTGCACAAATTTTGGTGAGCTGTATAATCTGCCTCTCTGTATCTTATTCAATCCTTGTAAAAGTCCATTGAAGTAGGCTTACTACTGTCCCCATGTTCTAGGATGCAGTGATATGAGACTTTAAATCTGTAAAACCTTTTGTTGTTAGGATTAAAAACTACAGTGGCAATAAAGTACACACCACATGATAATAGCTCAACAGATTGCTTTTTTTTTTTTTTTTTTGGTTTGGAAATAAAAGGATATCTCATGAAACATGAAAATCACATGAAATTAAAACTTCAGTATCCATAAAGTTTTATTGGAACAGAACCATGCCCATTCATTTACATATTGCCTGTGGCTATTGGGCTATAAGAGCAGAGCTGAGAAGTTGTGACAGGGACCATAGGGTCTGCAACACCTAAAATAGTATCTGGTCCTTTTCAGAAACAGGTTGCTAACTCCTGCTGTAGTCCAATGGTTCTTAAAGGGTGGTCCCCATATTAGCAGCATCAGCATTACCTTGGAATGTGTCAGAAATGCAAATTTTGTGGCCCACCCCAGACTGACCAAATCAGAGGTCTGTTTATTTTACTAATAAATGCAAACACAGGAGAGCAAAAGACCTTGAGCGAAGCTCTGTACTGAGCCAGCCTTGCATGAGTTACCTCATGAAGTAGAAACCATGCTGATGTAATCAGATCTGACAAGACACAGGCCAAAATACTTAAAATTAAGAGAAAGTATTTAAAACAGGGTTTCTACCTCTAATGTTATTAACAACAAATCCAGCCCTATGTGTATATTGGGCCTTGAGATACAATATAACTGTAACAGCAAATACATTGTTTATAAATAAGCAATAAATGCACATAAAGGAGAGCGTTAAGAACTTTTTTTATTACTGAGAAACATCAAAAAAGTTGGGAAACGATAGCAAATTACAATATAAACAACTATAATCATATTATATAGTATTCATATATGTACTTTTTTCTGTCAGACACAAATCTTCAAAATCTTAGCAAGGGGAAGTCCTATTAATAAAGCGCTTAAGGGTTTTAAAGGAAAATAAGATCAAAATGTAAAAATCTGAAAAGGCATGGACTTTTTTTTTTTTTTTTTTTTTCCTGAAAGTGTGAGAAATACCTGTGTGAAAGAAAGGAATGACTCTCTCGAGATTTAAGAAACACTTTATAAGTTTGGAGACAAGTCTCTCTTTTAACGTCTCTTCATCAACAACTTGAAAAGTCCAGAAAAACACCACGATCTTTAAGAACAGTTTTTGGGGAGGAAGTGAAGTATCATTCGCCCTTTTCTAAGGTGAGAGCAAAAGCATAGTAGGACCATTCCTTCTGTTCCTTCTACTTTTTTACAAATGTTTTAAAAATTGTTTTACAAAAACAGAAATGCTTTTAAAAAATCCCAATTACGAATGTTGTTTCTCACATTAGACCACTGAAAAAGAAATGTATCTTTTTTCACTGGGCAACTTATTTTTTTTTTTTCTTTTAAGAAAAAACAAGTAATAATAATGCTGCAGAATTTAAACCAGAGGCAGGGATCACCGCTCCCCCGCCCCCAGTGGCCACCCCAGGTCCTTTGAGAAATGGGGCTGGACCTCAGGGACCACGCTGCCTTCAAGTTCCCTTGCAGCAACAGTACCCATCAACTGACATCTGTCTCCTCTCAGCACACCTG
This sequence comes from Theropithecus gelada, assembly GCF_003255815.1. Classification (NCBI taxonomy): domain Eukaryota; kingdom Metazoa; phylum Chordata; class Mammalia; order Primates; family Cercopithecidae; genus Theropithecus; species Theropithecus gelada. The sequence continues at coordinate 99,383,349 of NC_037683.1, forward strand.
CCTAAAGTGATGCTCCACCCTTCCTACTGATCACACAGATGCATTTTCCCCAGGTTCTGCCCTCCGTACTTCCAATGCAGAAAGCCAGCTAGCACTTTCACAGGATAAGGGTAGCAGTTCCCTCCTTCTGGGGAAGGTGGCCATATATACAAACCCAGGTAGCCCCAGGCCTGCTATGGTCAGCTGTCCTAACTGTTGTTTCTGCCCAGGCCTCAACAACAGCAGCAGCGGGTGGAATGTAAATGCAAAATCTTTTCATTTCGGCCGGGCGCGGTGGCTCAAGCCTGTAATCCCAGCACTTTGGGAGGCCGAGACGGGTGGATCACGAGGTCAGGAGATCGAGACCATCCTGGCTAACACGGTGAAACCCCGTCTCTACTAAAAAAAATACAAAAAACTAGCCGGGCGAGGTGGCAGGCGCCTGTAGTCCCAGCTACTCGGGAGGCTGAGGCAGGAGAATGGCGTGAACCCGGGAGGCGGAGCTTGCAGTGAGCTGACATCCAGCCACTGCACTCCAGCCTGGGCGACAGAGCAAGACTCCGTCTCAAAAAAAAAAAAAAAAATCTTTTCATTTCCCATCAATAACTGAACCTAAACCAGCAATTAGGAAGCAGATGGTATCCTTGGCCCCTAATATCCAAGTCACCACAATTTCCTGGCCCCACCCTCAGCACTCCTTTCCTCTCATTTCTTTCATTTTCCTGTAAAACCAACTTAAAAAAAAAATGTGAAAATTGGATAACCTCTCCATAGGAGAACAAAATATATCTTAAAAGCTAACCTCTTTTCTTTAAACATCCTAATAATTCAATTTCTTTTTGTTCACTGACACCTTAAGAATTGAGTGGCCTAAAAACAGTAAGTCTTAGCGAGTTACTAGTTTCTATTTATAAAGAAAGTAAAAGTATTCTTTCCAATAGCATGAGCTTAGCTTCATCTTTTCTAGCACAACTGGAAGAAGCTAGGATGCCTTTGAAGACCCACAAAAACTAACAAGAGATTGTCCCATGCCCACCAAAATTCAGAATACTAAAACTGAGATTTGAGCCAACCTGATGGCCATGAGCTAAACAAAGCCACTCAAGCGCCGCTAAACACTTCATCAGGTTACTGCATATCTCACTAATCCAGTCCTAGAAATGTTCAATAATTTGCATAAGGTAGGGCCTAGGGACCCCAAATCAGACAAAGGAAACCTCAAAACCGTGAAAGTCACCCAAGTTTAGTTTTGCACATCTGGCTATGGGACATCTGAAATTGTCCAGCATCATCACGATATTTCAAATATAATAATTCTTAAATTTTGCTTAAAAAATTCATCAAAATTGTTATTCACATTTTGCTTCTCAAAAGCAAGTCATTAAAAATATTAAACAGGATATGATCTTTAAAGCACGGCAAAGTTGTGTGGATCCTCCACGCTGGCAAAGGTGGAAACACAGGTATGCGGGAAAACCTCGAGCATCCGCGAGAACCGGCTGCAGCCGCGCTCTGGCCGCGCGGCGGGAGGACCCGGCGCCAAGCTCCGGGGTCACTAGCCAGGAGGCCCCGCGACAACATGGACCCCAGGGCGGCCGAAGCGCGCCTGGGGTTGGAGGGGAGGAAGAGGAGGCGGGAGCCGAGAGGCTCGCGGCTCGCTCGGCCAGTCCTCCGCGCCTCGTGCAAATCACGCCGCAGAACTGGAACTAGTACGACTTTGGGGGTGCACGCTTTTGACTTTGGATGCCGACGCGCGTGACAAAGCTCAGAACAAAAAGGAAGGCCCCGCATCGCCTGAGACTGCAGGGCAGGGAATCCTCGCGAGGCCCCTCATCGCAGGGCCAGGGGGCCGCGCGCCCGGCCTTGGGGAGCGAGCCGAGGGGCCCGGGCGGCCACGGGCTGCTCGGTGCAGGAAGGTGCGGCGCCAGCCCCGAGAGCAGCCAGCGAAGGCTGGAGCCCCGGCGCAAGCGGCAGCGAGGGTCCGGGGACCGACGCGAGGTCTCGGGGCGCGGGGGCGCGGGGCACGGGGCCGGGGCAAAGGAGGGAGGAAGCTAGGGACCCCGGTTCGGAAGGCCTGGGGCTGCGCGCCGCCCACTCACCTCTTCCGCGGCTCCGGCCGCCACTCGGCGATGCGGGGCTCCGCTACGAGGCCACCCGGGCCGCTCTCCCGCCGCTGCCGGCCTCGCGCTCCGGCCGGCTCCGCGCGGTGCGCCCCGCGCCTCAGCGTCCAGCGCCGCCGCGTCCCCGGCCTCCGCAGCTGCGAGGCCCCGCCCCCGGGCAGCGCCGGCGGCTCGAAAGGAGAAGGCGGCGCCGCGAGCGCGGAGAGGCGAGGCCGGGGCTGCCGGGGCCGCGCGGACTCCCGCCTCCACGGTGCGCGCGCCCCGGCCAGCGGCCCCCACTCGGCAGGAGCAGGAACGTCAGCGTGCGCCCCTCCCCTGGACCACCCCAGCGCCCCTTCCGACGCGGGAGACGGCTCCTGAGCAGCGGCGCGGAGCGGGGAAGCGGCGGTGGGGAAAGGGTACCTGGGGGAAACCCCATCCCACGTTCCACGCCAAGGGAATGTTCCCGAACAGCCAACCACACCCAGCGCCACACTCACGTTACCTTCTTTATAAAGTCGTCTGGGTGAAAACTGCCCAGAGAAGGAAGCGAACGAAAAACAGGTTTTTAGGGGGTTTATACTCACAAAATTGTCTTTTTTCTCCCACTAGGTATTCTCTGTTGACCATCATCTTGCTTAGGTTGTCACCGCTCAGGCCTTAATGTTTGGTCTGTGACCCTTCCACTACTAGCAACCGAAAAAGTGAAGATTCCCGGACGCCTTCGGGTGTAATCTTCTAGCCTGGGCAGCTGCATTTAAAACAGCGCCTCAGGTGACGCTCAGGCGCACTGATGTTTGAGAAGCCCTGTGAGGCCGTACCTCCTGGAGAGAATGCCACAAAACTAATGACCTACAAGGAAACCGTGCTAGAAAATTCTTTTTTTTTTTTTTTTTTTTTTTT
>NC_037683.1:99391324-99428679 GCF_003255815.1 Theropithecus gelada
GTGAAAAAAAAAAAAAAAAAAAAAAAAAAAAAACTAGCCGGGCGTGGTGGCGGGCGCCTGTAGTCCCAGCTACTCGGAGGCTGAGGCGGGAGAATGGCGTGAACCCGGGAGGTGGAGCTTGCAGTGAGCCGAGATCGCGCCACTGCACTCCAGCCTGGGCGACAGAGCGAGACTCCGTCTCAAAAAAAAAAAAAGAATTATTTGGGGAGCATTTAGATACCAGGGTCCCACTTCCAGAGTTCAAACTGAACTTGATATTTTTTGTTTGTTTTGCGCTTCCCAGATAATCCTAATACAGTATACGGCCAAGATTGAGAACAGTTTTCCTAGAGTCATGTCTCTTCATGTCTTCTTAGCTCTGGTGTCTGGGAAAGGAAGCTCCTTCCTCTGCGTCTCTCCCAAATCCCGACAATAAAAAAAACAAATACATGAACACCTAAAGGAATGCCCACAGCTGAAATTGATTTTAACCAGAAAAAGAGTCACCTTGAAAAAGGTGATCAAGATACCCTAGTGCCACCTGAGCATGGAGCTTCTTAACTGCAGGAAACATCTTTATGAGCCAAAACCTCTTAGCTGAATTAGAAACTGACAATAGGTGACCCCTTTAGAGGAATGTTCTACTATATTCCAAAATGATATTTTTGTTATCTGCAGCTGTTATATCTGCAGGGTCAGACCAAAGCATTCAGAAGCTGAGGCTATGTCGGATGTCAGCCCTGGTTTTGCAGACTTGCATCGCTTTGCTCTGATCTTCTAGTGAGCTTAAATAACCATAATTGGGGACAGGTACAGGAAATTCCCTTTCCTGCCCATTTTAGCTCTCCTAGTATAGTTTGCATTCTTAGACTGGTGGACCGTAACTTCTATATCATTTGCCTCTAAGGAGGGTCTCCCTTAGTCTCTCATTTATCAGCAACTAATTAGTCAGTGACTCACTCAGTGATTCTTAAACACTTTATGGAGCAGGCCCATATGTCTAGGTGCTAAGGCAGCTAGCTGAATGAGCTGCATTTTAATTGAAGATGAATTAGTCCTTTTCGTTAGATTCTTTATGACAAAAGTTGAAAATTTTAAGATGCAGTTTTATATAGGTCTATATACATAATTTACATTCCTTATAAATAACCTAATCAGTTGCTGGCCCTAAAACTTCAACTGGATGGGTTTTGATTAAACAATGTGCAAGGGGCTACAGTGGTTGGTTGAAGGAAGCATCCGTGTTTGCCTGTTAAGCATCCTTTCCTTAATGTCTTAGTCCATTTTGTGTTGATATAACACAATTCCACCGACTGAGTAATTTATAAAGAAAAGAAATTTATTTCTCATAGTTCTGAAGTCTGGGGAGTCTAATATCAAGGTGCTGGCATCTTGTAAGGGCCTTCTTGCTGCATCATCCTAGGGTGGAAGGCAGAAGGGCAAGAGAGTGCATGTGAAATTGAACTTGCAGCCTCAAGCCCTCTATAATTGGCATTAATTTATTTATAAGAGTGGAGCCTTTATGACCTAAACACTTCCTTTTGGGCCCCACCTCCCAACACTGTTGCACTTGAGATTCAGTATTCAACACATGCTTTGTGGAGCACACATTCAAACCATAGCATTCTGCTTCTATGCCCTCCTACCCCCAGTTCATATCCTTCTCACATACAAAATACATTTATTCCATCCCAATAGCCCTAAAGGCATTTATTTATTTATTTATTTAGAGACAGGGTTTCACTCTGTCTCCCAGGCAGGAATGCAGTGGTGTAATCATAGCTCACTACAACGTCGACCTCCTGGGCTCAGGTGATTCGCCCACCTCAGCCTCCCGCGTAACTGGGACTACAGGTGCATGTCATCGTGCTCAGCTAATTTTTTTTTTTTTTTTTTTTTTTTGGTATTTTTTGTAGAGATGAGGTTTCGACATGTGGCCCAGGCTGGTCTCAAACTCCTGGGCTCAAGTGATCCACCTGCCTCAGTCTTCGAGAGTGGTGGGACTACAGTCATGAGCCACTGCACCTGGCAGCCCTAAGGCCTTCACTCTAGCACCAACTAGAAAGTCCAGAGTCTTATCTAAATCAGATATGAGCAAGACACAAGGCACAATTCATCCTAAGACAGATTTCCTCCAGCAATGAGCCTGTGAAATTAAAACAGATTATTTACTCCCAAAATACAATGGTGGCACAGGCACGATATAGGTATTCACATTCCAAAAGGGAGAAATATGTAAGAAAAGAGGGGTAACTGGTCCCAAGTAAGTCCAAAACTCAACAGGGAAAACAACATTAAATCCCAAAGCCTCAGAATAGTCTTTCTTGACTGTGTCTCATCTTCTAGGCATACTAGGGTGAGGGTTGGACCCTAAAGGTCTTGGGCTGCCCCATCTGTATAACTTTGCTGGGCACAGTCATGTCACAGACCTCGTGGTTTGTAGTGTCATGCCTGAAGCTCTTCCAAGCTGTGTTGCACACTGGTAGCTCTACAGTTCTGGGGGCTCTGGGACAGCCCCAACCCCACAGTTCCATTGGTCTAGTGCTGGTTCCCTGCTATGGCTTTGCTCCCATGGCTCCACTAGGCATTTCCCTGGTGGGGAATCTCTGTGGCAATTCTACCTCTACAGCAAGTTTCTGCCTGGATCCCCAGGCTGTCCAGTACATTCTTTGGAATCTAGGTGGAGGCTGCCATAGCCCCACAGCTCGTGAACTTTGTGCACCTTCAGAATTAGCACCACATGGATGCTGCCAAGGCCCACCACTTGCACCCTCTAGAACAGTAGCCCAAGCAACACCTGGGCCCACTTGAGCCACACAACTGCAGCAGCTGTGGAGCACTGTGCTGGAATGCGGGGAAAAGATACTTGAGGCAGTGCCAGGTAGCAAATATGGAGGTCCTATGGCCACCTCTCTGGAAACCTTGCCTTCAAGGTCCTGCTCTAGACCTGCGTTGGAAGGGGCAACCTGAAAACATCTCTGAAATGCCATTGGAGTCTTTCTTGTCTTGATGAATAGCACCTGGCTCCCTTCTAGCCACGGTAATCTCTTTAGCAAGGGGTTCACTGGACCACATCCCTACAAGGACTTACAGCCTTATGAGACTCTCCCAGACATCCTTTTGCACTCTTGGCCAGGCTGAACATTTTCACAATTTTTACTTTCTGCTTCCTTTTTAATTATAAATTTCATCTTTTAATCATTTATCTCTTCTCTAATTTTACTGTAAGCAGCCAAAATAATCCATGCAACACCTTGAATGCTTTACTGCTTAGAGATTTCTTCTGCTAGCTATCCTAGTTCATTGCTCTTAAATGCTGCCTTCTTTTCTCTAGCTTACCTTTTTGTAAGAATACAGTATAAAATACATATAACATGCAAAATATGTGTTAATCAACTGTTTATGTTATCAGTAAGGCTACCAGTCAACAGTAGGCTATCAGTAGTTAAGTTTTGGGGGAATCAAATGCAGATTTCCAACTGTGCAGAGATGGGGGCGTACCTAACCCTTAGATTGTTCAAGGGTAAACTGCATGAAATAAATTGAACAGACTAAAAAGTATTTACTGTAAATATCTTGCTGTGTTTACTTTCCAGCATCCCTTATTTCCTTTTTCAGGTACCAACATCATCATTTTTTTGGAGAACTATTTCTCCCTGACTTTTCAATCCTAAGTATCTGTCATAAGCTGAACAGTTGTCCCCCACCAAAGATATATCCATGCTCTAATCCCCAGAACCTTTAAATATGATCTTATATGGCAAAGTATGTAATTAAGTTAAGGATCATGAGAGGGGGCGCTTATCCTGGATTATCTGGGTAGGCTATGAATAAACTGTAAGTGTCCTTATAATCGAAAGGAAATGGGAGTTTTGAGACAGAAAATAGGAGGCAATGTGACTACAGAGGGCAGAGACTGGAGTATGGGGCCACAAGCCAAGGATGTCTTTGGCCATGGGAAGCTGGAACAGTTTCCCTGCTGTAGCCTTTGGAGGAACACAGCCCCACCTCCAGAACTATGAGGGAATAAAATTTCAATTGTTTTATGCCATCCAGGTTGGGTAATTCATTATAGCAGGCATAAGAAACTGATACAATGTCCGATTCTATAGGCTCTAGTCATTGGTTCTGGGAGAGGCACATGACCCAATTAGTCCAGTTAAGACTCCATTATAGGACAATCCCTGAGACTACTGAGACAGAAAAGTTCTCTTTTCCCACGGAGGCAGCCCATATTGGGAGAATATAGGCCTCAAGCTGTTTATGGCCATCATGTAGAGACCTGGGCCTTATATGTGGAGAAAGATAGAGACAAATACCTAGTGTCGATGATGTCATTTGAACTTCTGGATCAAGCAGTATCTGAAGCTAGATCTATCCCTGGACTTAGCAGTTTTATCAGCCATTTAACTTCTCATTTTACTTAGGCCAGTATGAAATGGGTTTCTGTCACAAGCAGGCAAGAGAATCCTGACTAATTCTAAGACTAAAGAGTCTTAGAATCTTTTTGTTACCTGGTAGGTTTGCCAGTTAAATATGAACTTCAGATTAACAACAAATAATTGTTTTAGTACAAGTGTTTCCCAAATGTACCATGGGACAGATACTAAAAAAATTATGTGTTGTTTTTCTGAAATTCAGATTTAACTGGGTATCCTGTTTGGCTTTTGCCATTGTTTTGTTTTTGTTCTCTGGAAATCCTGTGTTGGAAGAAGGTTTTTTAATTGATTATTCCAAACCTTTGAAAGGTCAGGTTGTTACAGTCCAAAGGAAAGTAGAAATTCCTGGACGTTGATCCATCCTCATTCTAGAGTAGATGGCTCTTGTAATTTTAAGCATTCAAGTAACTGCCTTCAGTCTTCTGTATTGATTGGGGTTGTAAAACAGTGCGATTATACCTCCATGGTGTCATGAACCTGGATGCAATTTGGAATTGAGAAGGACATGTTAGTTTGTAAAAGTCTCCCATCACCGAGTAAAGAGGTGCCGTAGTGTGTTGTGAGACCTGTAACATCTTTTGACTGATGCTCTTACAGAGCTGCCTTCACCATTTGCTCTTCTTGTTGTGGGGTACATGTTAGAGACAGGTCCAAACGCCAAGGACTGCAGAGGAACCAGCCAGAGGGGCAGGGCGGGGCTGTGTGCAATGCGTGTCAGTTTCCTCGAGCAAGTGAGAAGGGAAAGGACCATGCTGGAGGGTATCATGTCACAGTTTGAAGATGTGAGGTCTGGTATATATTAGAGTGGTGCAAAAGTAATGGCAAAAGCCACAATTAGTTACTTGTTTTAGGTTGATGCAAAAGTAATTGTGGCTCTTGCCATTACTTTTGCACCAACCTAGTATAAGGTAGCACCCTGGTCCAGTGTATGTGGGAAAGGCGTGTGTTTTTGCATCAAGATGAAGTTGTACGAAAAATGGTTCTTCTACTTTACCATTGCTTGCATGCCTTTTGTTCTCAGAATATTCCCTCAGCTCCTTCAAAAGGCTACTGAAGTAGGTTAGTTTTTTGACCTTGAGGCTTATAACTGTGGAATGAGAGGTTCCATGGTTTATTTTAACTGTTGCAGCAATATTAAGAATACTTATAAACTTACAAATGTAAGAAGTTGCCTGGCTCAATGATTCTTCTACTATAGCTTGTTTTTCGATGACTTTTGAGAAAGGAGGATACTTATTTAAAATAGTTTGGGGCTGGTGTGGTGTGGTGGCTCACGCCTATAATCCTAACACTTTGGGAGGCCAAGGTGGGTGGATTGCTTGAGCTCAGGAGTTCGAGACCAGCCTGGGCAACATGGAGAAAACCCATCTCTATAAAAAATATGAAAAATTAGCTAGGCATGGTGGCACACACCTGTACTCCCAGCTACTTGGGGCTTGAGGCAGGAGGATCGCTTGAGCCCAGGAGGAGTTCAAGGCTGCTGTGAGCCGAAATTGTACCACTGCACTCCAGCCAGGGTGACAAAGTGAGACCCTGTCTCAAAAAATGTTTTAAAAAGTTTTAAATATCAACATCAATGGTATTTCAGTGGTTTCTGTCCTTTGTTTTGATAGTATTCTTTTTTCACACAAGTATGTGCTTATGGGCTGTGGAATAGAGCACTTGCACCCAATTCTTCTCATCCTACTTTGATTTGTGTGCCCAGAGACCTCTCATCTTAGGAAACTTGACGAATTCTCTGCACCCAGAAAGATTTTCTCATAAGCAGAGTTAAGAATCAAGGCACCAGCCGGGCATTATGGCTTACACTTGTAATCCCAACCCTTTGGGAGACCAAGGCAGTGGATCACTTGAGGTCAGAAGTTTGAGACCAGCCTGGCCAACATGGTGAAACCCTGTCTCTACTAAAACTACAAAAAAAATTAGCCAGGCATCATGGTGCACGCCTGTAATCCCAGCTACTCGGGAAGCTGAGACAAGAGAATCACTTGAACCCAGGAAGCAGAGGTTGCAGTGAGCTGAGATCACGCCACTGCATTCCAGTCTGGGTGACAGAGTGAGACTCCATCTCAAAAAAAAAAAAAGTGAACCAAGGTATCCACCAAGGGTGACATGGTGAGGTCACATCTATGTGGGTTTTGAAATGAGTCATGCCTAGCATTAGTCATCAGAAAGAAAGAACATAGAACATCTAAAGTAGGTGGGAGAGAGGGCCAGTCCTGCTTTCTTGGTCTACAGCAGTGGTTGTGTCATTATGTTAGGTGTTAAAAGGCAAGCACAGAAAGACAAATATCACATGTTCTCACTTAAATGTGGGGGCTAAAAAAAAAAGTGGATCTTATGAAGCTAGAGGGTAGATTGGTGATTACCAGAGGCTGGGAAGGGCAGAGGGGAGGATGAAGAGAGGTTGACTAATACAGTTCAAATATACAGTTTGATAGAAGAACTAAGAACTAGTGTTTGATAGACCAGTAGGGTGACTATAGTTTACAATAGCTTATTGTATATTTCAAATAGCTAGAAGAGAATAATTTGAATGTGTTCCTAGCACAAAGTAAAGACAAAGATTTAAGGTGATAGATATTCCAATCACACTGATTTGATCTTTACAAATATATGAATGTATTAAATTATCACATGTACCCTGAAAAATGTACATTTATTATGTATCAAAAAAATTAAAAACAGACCAGTATTGTACAACACATACACACACACACTCACACAAAGCAGTGGTTTCCAACTGAGGGTGATATTGTATACCTAGGGAGCATTTGGAAATTTGGGGAGACTTTTTTTTTTTTTTTTGAGGCAGAGTTTTGCTCTTGTTGCCCAGGCTCGAATGCAATGGCATGATCTTGGCTCATGGCAACCTCCGCCTCCCAGGTTCAAGTGATTTTCCTGCCTCAGCCTCCCGAGTAGCTGGAATCACAGGCACCCGCCACCATGCCTGGCTACTTTTTGTATTTTTAGTAGAGACAGAGTTTCACCATGTTGACCAGGCTGGTCTCAAACTTCTGACCTCAGGTGATCCACCTTCCTCGACCTCCCAAAGTGCTGGGATTACAGGTGTGAACCACCAAGCCCTGCTGACTTTTGTGTTTTAACAGTGATTTGTGGGCATGAGGGTGAGGGAATGTCTGCTATTGACCTTTTTTCTTTTTCTTTTTTTTCTTTTTATGAGACAGAGTCTTGCTCCATCGTCCAGGCTGGAGTGCAGTGGTGTGATCTCAGTTCACTACAACCTCCACCTCCCAGGTTCAAGCAATTCTCCTGCTTCAGCCTTCTGAGTAGCTGGGACTATAGGCACACACCACCATGCCTGACTAATGTTTTAAAAAATATTTTCATATTTATTTTTATTTATTTATTTTTTTGAGACAAGTCTCACTCTGTCGCCCAGGCTGGAGTGCAGTAGTGCAATGGTGCGATCTCGGCTCACTGCAACCTCTGCCTTCTGGGTTCAAGTGATTCTCCTGCCTCAGCCTCCCTAGTAGCTGGGATTACAGGCGTGTGCCACCACACCTGGCTAATTTTTATATTTTTAGGAGAGACGGGGTTGTTTTCACAGTTTTGGCCAGGCTGGTCTTGAACTCCTGACCGCAGGTGATCCACCCACCTTGGCCTCCCAAAGTTGTTGGGATTACAGGCGTGAGCCACTGCGCCGGGCCTGCTATTGATTTAGTTAAGTATCCTGCACAACAACAAAAAAAATGCTTTTGTCTCTCCATATGAGTAACACACCTATTGAGAAACACCAGATTCAAGAGCGAATCTAATGTTTTAGTGAATAGTAAAAGGATATTCAACTGGATCTGGGGAAGATCCTTTTCCTTTTTAGGGTTCTGCTCTTTAGGACATAAAGCCAAGACAGAGAGCTTTGGTTTTTATACCTTTTAGGATTAGGCTCAGCTGTCTCATCACCACAAGAAGCCAAAAATGACAGTGACTTAAGCCCGCAAAGTTTTATCTTCTCACAGAGTAAGTCTTTAGTGGGCAGTCTTGGGCTGAAAGGGCAGGTCTGAAAGTCAACAGGGACTCAGGTTCCACTGCTCCATGGCTCCAGATACCCTGGGATCCTTGTAATCCCAGACGGTCGAAGCTGTCACTTCCATATTCCTTTCAGCAGAAAGGAAAAAGAGCTTCTTCCCTGCCTTCAAGGCCACCTGTCAGACGTTGCGTATGAGATTTCTGGTTACTTTGCTCTTCAAGAACTTAGTCACATGTCCACATCTAGCTGCAAGGCATCTGGGAAATAGAGTCTCATATTGTGGGAAGCAATGTGCCCAGACAAAAACTGGGTGTTTTTCCTAAATAAGAAAGGCAGAAGAGATGTTTTGTGACAGCTACCAGTCTCTGCCATTCCTAGTGAGGCAGGTTAATGGCAAGTGAAGCCCTAGTATCTTTTTCTCTTTTTTTTTGAAACAGAGTTTAGCTCTTGTTGCCCAGGCTAGAGTGCAATGGCACAACCTTGGCTCGCTGCAACCTTTGCCTCCCGGGTTCAAGTGATTCTCCTGCCTCAGCCTCACGAGTAGCTGGGATTACAGGTGCCCACCACCATGCCCGGCTAATTTTTTTGTGTTTTTAGTAGAGATGGGGTTTCACCATTTTGGCCAGGCTGGTCTTGAACTTCTGACCTCAGGTGATCCGCCCACCCCAGCCTCCCAAGGTGCTGGGATTACAGGCATGAGCCACCACACCTGGCCCCTAGTGTCTTAGTAAAGCTGGAGTTTCAATGGTCCAGACTTAACTAAGGAGGGCAAAGGGAAAGTTGTGACTTGCTTTGGTCCCAAAACTCTTGGACACTCCTTCCATTGAGAGTGGAGTCTGTGTCTCTGGGTCATGAATCTGGGTGGGGGCTTACGACTACTCCAACAGATGGACTACAGCAGATCTGAGGCTGAGTCTGGGTCATGAATCCGGGTGGGGGCTTACGACTACTCCAACAGATGGACTACAGCAGATCTGAGGCCGAAGCTGGGTCATGAATCCGGGTGGGGGCTTACGACTACTTCAACAGATGGACTACAGCAGATCTGAGGCCGAGGCTGGGTCGTAAAAGGTAGCACAGCTTCCTCCTGGCTATCTCTTGGGGAGCTCCTGTTGCTGTGAGGAGACACCATGCTGTGAGGGAGCCCAGGCCACATGCAGAGGCCATGTCTAGGTGTCTGTCTACCAGCCCTAACTGTGGTCTCAGCCAACAGCTAGCATCACCTGCCAGACGTGGAGACCTGTCAGCTCTGAAGTCATCCTCCCCTGCCGCCGAGTTTTCCATCTGACTGCAACTGCAGGAGATACCCTGAGCCAGAAGGATCCACTGCGCTAGTCAGCCCCCAGAACCAGAGGGAGAATAAGAAAATGATTGCTGTCTGAAGCCACTGGATTTTGTGATGCTTTGTTATGCAGCAGTGGATAACCAGAGCAGCCAGCAGGGCATTGATACTTTGGTAATGATTGGTTTTTGAGCACATTCCTGAGGGCAGTGAGTGGAAATCAATCAGGAGAGATTCAGGGACACAGTGAATCAGGGGCCAAGGCGGAGGATGGAGATTGTGGGGGGAAGGAGGAAGTTGCATGAAAAAAGACGCAGCTATTTTCTTTGCCAAGGGCATCTTCCAACACCCACCTTGTTTTTCACGTCGAACTTCTAAAAGAAACCACAGGATGAGAACAACAACAACAACAAAAAAAGTGGGGAATCAGGGAGCCAAAGCAAAGAGGGGAAAAAAAACTTGTGTTAGGCCAGGTGCAGTGGCTCACGCCTGTAATCCTAGCATTTTGGGAGGCCGAGGCAGGCAGATCACCTGAGGTCAGGAGTTCAAGACCAGCCTGACCAACATGGAGAAACCCTGTCTCTACTAAAAATACAAAATTAGCCAGGTTTGGTGGTGCATGCCGACTTCAGCCTTGAAAAGAGTTTTACCCTCCCGTGTCACAGAATCCTAATGTTGCCACCCTAGGTATCACTTCACTCAACACTTTCTTTAAAAAAATTTTTTTTTCTTTATCAAATATGCTTTTTTATTGCCAGCCAGCATTTTTTTTATTTTTATTTTTTATTTTTGCCTCTGGCCTACCTTCCCAACTATGCAATGTAATAATCTAAACCAGATGATCTCGAGTTTTTAGTCTCAGGACCAACATTTTAAAGTAAACATACTTACAAATTATTGATGAGCCCAGAGTTTTTGATCATGTGAATCTGTCATTATTTTAGGAATTAAAACTGAGGCCGGGTGTGGTGGCTCATGCCTGTAATCCTAGCACTTTGGGAGGCTGAGGTGGGTGGATCACCTGAAGTTAAGAGTTCAAGACCGGCCGGGCGCGGTGGCTCAAGCCTGTAATCCCTGCACTTTGGGAGGCCGAGACGGGCGGATCACGAGGTCAGGAGATCGAGACCATCCTGGCTAACACGGTGAAACCCCGTCTCTACTAAAAAAAAAAAAAATACAAAAAACTAGCCGGGCGCGGTGGCGGGCGCCTGTAGTTCCGGCTACTCGGGAGGCTGAGGCAGGAGAATGGCATAAACCCGGGAGGCGGAGCTTGCAGTGAGCTGAGATCTGGCCACTGCACTCCAGCCTGGGCGACAGAGCGAGACTCCGTCTCAAAAAAAAAAAAAAAAAAAAGAGTTCAAGACCAGCCTGGCCAACATGTTAAAACCCCATCTTTACTAAAAATACAAAAATTAGCTGGGCGTGGTGGTGCATGCCTGTAATCCCAGCTGCTTGGGAGGCTGGGACAGGAGAATCACTTGAACCCAGGAGGCAGAGATTGCAGTGAGCCGAGATTGCACCACTGCACTCCAGCCTGGGCGACAGAGCGGGGCTCCATCTCAAAACAAACAAAACAAACAAAAACTGAGAAAAACTTAAAATATTAATGTATTTAAAAGCGATACATCCATTACATGTTAACATAAACAATGTAATTCTACCCACAGGGTGTGCAGGGATCATCTAGCCCTCTTTGCATTACCCTGCCAGAAATGGGGCTCAGAGAACGAGCACAGATGCTGATATTCTGGATACTGCTGTTTTTGTAGCAGTCTTTTATGTCTGACCCAGTAGTCTCGTGTCTTCTATCAGCATCCCTGACACTGTCTCATGCAAATTTGTTACCCTTGCTAGTAGGGTAAAATCTCAGATGCTTCACAGTTCTTGATATAACACCTAACTGAAATTTAACATTTCCTTCCATTGTAACATAGGCAGCTGACCTTTTCCACAGTACTCATAACTTTGCAACCAATAGAAAACACCAGTGTTTTCATAGCACTTTAGTTTGTGGCACATTTCAGAACAACACTTATGCACATCAACAATTTGAAATAAAACTTTATCTTATTAATAATGTATTAATAAAGAAGCACACATTATATCACACATTTGGTTTTTAATGTATTGACAATTTGTCTTTTAATATGATTGGTTTCCTTCTTCTTTTATGCAATGAAGGGGCCTATAGACTACACCAGCCTGTACAAAGCAGCTTCAAATAAGCCCCTGATCTAGGCAGTCTGTGTGTATTGCATAAGGGTATGGATAGCACAGGGGAAAAACGGGAAGAAAAACAGGTTCAATTATTGGTCTTTGAATTTTAAAAGCCTCAGTGCCAGGGGCATGAGGGGGAAATAGAGGGATGCATGCAGTTAGAAAAAGATTTGGAAGAAATCTTGAAAGAAGTCTATTCAAGACCAACCAGCGGGAAACTCGAGACCACTCCCACCCCCCTGCAAAAAATGAGCTGGGCTTGGTGGCACGCACCTGTAGTCTCAGCCGCTCAGGAGACTGGGGTGGGAGGATCTCTTGAGCCTGGAGTTGGAGGCTGCAGTGACTCTAGAAAGGATTCCCTGGGTTGGGGAGAGGACTGGACACAGGCCTTGTCAATGCCTCTTCAGGGCCTGCAGCCCACCTGCTCACCATCTGAGTGGCCCCTGTGCTTGCCTAAACCACAGAACCTCTGTTTTCACTCTCCATATGGGTCAGTTCCCTCCGCATCCAGAAGGCCCCATGCACTGCGAGGGAGGATCGTGCCAGTATCAGCCACCAAATTGTGTTTGGCTCCAAACAGCTCACTTCTCCCCCCTTTCCACAGCCCCGGATGTGAGTGTCCTGAGGTGCAGGTGGCTCTGAGCCCTTAGAGGGGTGGTGATTGCCGAATAGAGGGTCCTCCCGACCTGTATACTGAGTCACTGCTACTTTGGGTGGGATTAGACAGAATCATCTAGATTTTCCTCTGCAATGAAAGAAAAACTCTGTCCTGTCACACATAGGAGAGGAAAGTGGTCTGGAGGCATGCAGTAATTTGATCAAGGGATACCATTCTCTATTTTTAATATCTATGAGCTCAGGAAGGGTTGCTCCTTTAGTGGCCTGAGGTGGCTGCCATCTGAATCGTGGTGTGTGGGGGCTGCGCTGCCAGCCCCTTCGTGCTGCAGATTTCAGTGGCGTGCTCCCGTTGCTATGGTAATGAGCCGGGGAAGATTTTCAGGCTAGCCAGGAAGAGCAGCCTTCTTACAAGAAAGGATCCATCAGGGCTGCAGTTTGAAATTTGGAAACAGTCGGAGAAGAGGGACATAATTAAGGATGGAAAGAACACAAGAGTGGAGCCAGCCTAACCCATGAAGGAGCTGGGGGGAGAAGAGGGGACAGCTTTGGGAGGCCGGGCCTGGTGGATCCTACCCTCACTGCCTTCCTGAAGAATGTCTGATGTTGCATCATTAATGTTTTATCTCTTTGAGTGTTTATGTAGTCCTCTCCCTAATATAGATATGTGTGTTTGTAAGCAAACCTCTAGAGATAGAAAAAATATCAAGGTACTAATACTTTTTTTTTTGGAGATGGAGTGTTGCTCTGTTGCCTAGGGTGACGTGCAGTGGTGCGACCTTTGCTCACTGCCACCTCCGCCTCCTGGGTTCAAGCGATTCTCCTGCCTTAGCCTCCCGAGTAGCTAGGATCACAGGCGCATGCCACCACGCCCAGGTAATTTTTGTATTTTTATAGAGACAGGGTTCACCATGTTGGCCAAGCTGGTCTCAAACTGCTGGCCTCAACTGATCCACCTGCCTCAGCCTCCCAAAGTGCTGGGATTACAGGCATGAGCCACAAGCTACCAATACTTTTGATAATTAAAAAAAAAAAAAAAAAAAAAAATTACAGACCCTTTCTTTCCTCCACCAAAGTAGAGCATTGTTCACATATGGACAGCACGGCTGGCAAGGGGCCAAGGGAATTATGTGGGGTAAAGAAGGAAGAGGAGGGAGGGATGAGGGGAGGTGGGAAGGAGCTGCTAAAGATGGACTGCTGCCAGGCAGAGTCCCAAGGCCGTCTCTGCCCCTTTGAGGCCATTCTCGGATGAGAAAACTGAAAAAGCAAGACCTTCAGTGATTGAGACCTCCCGAAGGACAGCTCCTGAAATGAGCATTTCCAAGGCCCCAGGTTAACATGATTCATTTCTGCTACAGGTTAGGAACGGCCTGTTTTCCTTCAAGCCTGTTCTTATGCTTGAAGACATCAACACAGCTTAAATTAGGTATTTCTCTTGAAGATTCCTATCCACCAAGACCTCAAATTATGAAATCGGGCCCCAGTTAAATGAGGTGACTGTAATTCTAAGAGGCCATTGTAGCAGTGAAACAGCAAAAGAACGAACAGAACTCACTCCATTTTTGTTTAAGGGGCCTTTACCCATTCTTGCACGTAGGCTAGGATAATTTTAGAGCACTGAGATAATATGTAAAAATAGCAATTGCAGGCCAGGTGTGGTGGCTCACGCCTGTAATCCTAGCACTTTCGGAGGCTGAGGCGGGTGGATTGCCTGAACTCAGGAGGTCAAGACCAGCCTGGGCAACACAGTAAAACCCCATCTCTACTAAAATACAAAAAATCAGGCCGGGCTCAGTGGCTCACGCCTGTAATCCAAGCACTTTGGGAGGCCGAGGCAGGCGGATCATGAGGTCAGGAGACTGAGATCATCCTGGCTAACATGGTGAAACCCCGTCTCTACTAAAAATACAAAATATTAGCCAGGCGTGGTGACGGGCGCCTGTAGTCCCAGCTACTCGGGAGGCTGAGGCAGGAGAATGGCGTGAACCCGGGAGGCGGAGCTTGCAGTGAGCTGAGACAGTGCCACTGCACTCCAGCCTGGGCAACAGAGCAAGACTGTGTCTAAAACAAAAACAAAAACAAAAAAATTAGCTGGACATGGCAGCATGCACCTGTGATCCCAGCTACTCAAGAGGCTGAGGCAGGAGAATCGCTTGAACCACCGGGAGGCAGAAGTTGTTGTGAGACGAGATCGCACCACTGCACTCCAGCCTGGGCAATAGAGCAAGAGTCTGTCTTAGATAGATAGATAGATAGAGAGAGAGAGAGAGAGAGAGAGAGAGAGAGAGAGATAGATAGAAAGAAAGAAAGAGAGAGAGAAAACGAAACAGATAAACGTATTTGTAGAAATCATTTAGAAAAGTGGGAGTTAGAAGCCTATTCCACAGGTTCCTTGTTTATCCCAAGAGTTTGGTTTTAACCAGCCTTACCATTTTTACAATTTGCATTATTATCATTTAAAGATGATTAATCATTGAAATATTGTTTTCCATCTAGTTAAGGAAATCTTGTAATTCTTTATCTGGATCAGCTATAGTGATAACCAGTGAAGCCAAAAACTAAAAGGTAAGAAAGAAACAGACAAGGAAGAAAGGAAAAATAAGGTCAAAATCAAGGTCCATGTCCCCATAATCCCTATCTTCAATGACAAAATAAGTAAAAAAATTAGACAAGGACGTCTATCAACAGCAGCAGCGGCATCTCTTCCATCCCTCTCCAGTTCTCAGCCCAGTGCCTGTGTAGTTCGCTCTCACATCCTGGAAAGGTTGGATAAATGATGAAAGCATAAGCCATGTCTACATCCAGGGGGACTGCATGTAATAAAGAACTAAAGGCTTAAACTGAAGGAATGAAGATCTAACTTGGAATTTGGGGCATCCTGGGGGAAGAAGTGTGGAGGTAAGAGCCTAGTGGTGAATAGAAACCTACAGACTAGGTGGTTCCATCCAGATTAAGGGGGGACCACAGGCCTCCTGTGTAGACCCCTCTGAGTGCGCTTCCTGTTTTACAATGTACCCAAGATTTTCTTTATATTCAGGTACAGTGAGACCAAGAGTTCAGGAGATGACTGCTATTGAAAGACAGTTTGTGACTCTTGGTTGTCAGCAGAAGAGGGCAGGCCAGGCCCTGCAGGGCCTCATGGGAAACAGCAGGATTGGTCAGGAGACAGAGGGAGCAAGGGGAAAACCTGGGCGATAGTCTTTAGCGTGGTTTCCACAGAAAAGTCAATGCAAGGCACGGTAAGCAGATTTAGGATTGTCTAGTTTGAGTACAGTGAGCTCTGGGGCACAGGGGCTGTCCCTGGTTGCCTGGTACCTGGCTCTGGGGTGATTAGGGCAGGTGGATAGTGACCTAGAGTGTCAGAGTCAGATAGAGAAAGTTGTGGGGGGTTGGTAGGTGAACTGGCTTTGGATTGGTTGGTTCAAGGCATACTTTCATATGCAATACACACGTTCATATGCAATACACACTTTCAATATGCAGTATACATTTTCATATGCAATATACATTTTAAATACGCAATACACACTTTCATGTGTGGTGGCTCATGCCTGTAATCCTAGCACTTTGGAAGGTCAAGGTGGGCAGATCACGAGGTCAGGAGATCGAGACCATCCTGGCTAACATGATGAAACCCTATCTCTACTAAAAATACAAAAAAATTAGCTGGGCGTGGTGGCACGCACCTGTAGTCCCAGCTACTTGGAAGGCTGAGGCAGGAGAATCACTTGAATCCAGAAGGCTGAGGTTGCAGTGAGCCGAGATCGCGCCACTGCACTCCAGCCTGGGCGACAGAGCAAGATTCCGTCTCAAATAAAAAGAAAAAAAAAGAAGAAGAAGAAAAAGAAAGGCACACTCAGATGAAAGCCACACTCAAATCAAAGGCAAGCCATATGCTATCTCTAGCAATTAGCCAACGCTGAGAGGGTTAGACTCTATCTACCTAGTCAATGAGGCCCCAAATGCCAGAACATCACAGGTACAGAAAATAAGTCTGGACGCAGTGGCACACGCCTGTAATCCCAGCATTTTGGGAGGCCAAGGCAGGAGGAATGCTTGAACGCAGGAGTTGGAGACCAGCCTGGGCAACATGGCAAAACCCCGTCTCTACAAAAAATACAAAAATGTGCCTGTAGGCCCAGCTACTCAGGAGGCTGAGGTGGGAGGATCGCTTGAGCCCAGGGAAGTTGAGGCTGCAGTGAGCTGTGATCGTCTCACTGGACTCCAACCTGGGCGACAGAGTGAGACCCTGTCTCAAAAACAAAAAAAAGAAAACGAAGAAAATAAAAGAATACAGAGAATGAGAAGAGATGGTTAATAAACACACCAGCAGTCATAGTGTGCTCTGTGTTGTCCTGTGTGCCTCCTGAGCACATGTTGTTGAAATCTCCGAGCTCATTTCCTTTAACAATTTCAATAGTGCCTATACCTCTTGTAGATTTTGAGCTAAAATTAGGTTTGTAGTCATCCAATTTAAGAACAACATGTCTTCAGTGGGAAATTTGAAACAATGCTCTGGAAACCAAAAAATTCTATTTATTGAAATTTAAATCATATAATGTGATGTCTAGCCTGGGAACTAATGCTTGCTTTGTGACTTACTCCTTTTGTTTCTAAAACACAACCAAAAGAGTTTTCATTTTCAGTGCAATGTTGCATTTTAAAAAATGACAGGTCATGCTCTTAGAATTAAAAGGTTACTTAATCATGCTTCATCTTTTCTTTTTTTCTTTTTTTTTTTTTTTTTTTTTGAGACAGAGTCACTCTGTCACCCAGGCTGGAGTGCAGTGGTATGATCTTGGTTCACTGCAACCTCTGCCTCCCGGGTTCAAGCAATTCTCCTACCTCAGCCTCCCAAGTAGCTGGGATTATAGGCGCACACCACCATGCCTGGCTAATTTTTTGTGTTTTTAGTAGAGATGGCATTTCGCCATGTTGACCAGGCTGGTCTTGAACTCCTGATCTCAGGTAATCTGCCGACCTCATCCTCCCAAAGTGCTGAGATTACAGGTGTGAGCCACCGTGCCCAGCCCATACTTTATCTTTTAATAAATCATTTATTAATATGCACTTCCATTAGTTTGCTAGAACTGTCATAGCAAAGTACTACAGACTGGGTGGCTGAAACAACAGAAATTTATTTTCCCGGAGTTCTGGAGGCTGGAAGTCTATGATCAAGGTGTCAGCAAGGTTGGCTTCTCCTGAGGCCTCTCCCTGGCGTGGAGATGGCTGTCTTCTCCCTGTGTGTCCACATGCTTTCCTTCTGTGCATGTTTGTGTCCAAATTTCCCCAGCTTATATCATATTTGATAAGGGCCCACTCATATGACCTCATTTTACCGTGACCACCTCTTTAAAATCCCCCTCCAAATACAGTCACATTCTGAGGTACAGGGGGTAAGGACTTCAACATATAAATTTTGAAGAGACACAAGTCGGTCCATAGTATAATATTTATATAAAATATAGAGTGTTGGGCTGGGCACGGTGGCTCACGCCTATAATCTAACACTTTGGGAGGCCGAGGCAGGTGGATCACCTGAGGTCTGGAGTTTGAGACCAACCTGGCCAACATGGTGAAATCCCATCTCTACTAAAAATACAAAAAATTAACCAGGCGTGGTGGCGGACACCTGTAATCCTAGCTCCTCAGGAGCCACTCCAGCCTGGGCAGCAAGAGTGAAACTCTGTCTCAAAAATAATAATAATAATAATATAGGGTGTTTTGTTACTTGCAAGCACCTTTCTAAAAGTGGTTATGACAGCACAGAATTAAATAGACATAGTGTCTTCACTACACAGAGTTACTACCTCTGTTCCTATTAAAAGAAAAAAATAAAAGCAAAGTTTCCAAACAACACAGACTTTGAGACGTTGAAGTCTAATAAATACTAGCACAACAACCTTTGACAATAGCCAATGATTTCTAGTGATTACCACGCATTATCCATTGTGCTAAATTCTTATTTAATCCCTGTTATAACAACTCGATGATATAGATACAATTATTATTCTTGTTCTATGCATGAGGAAAGGCTTGGAAGTTAAGTGACTTGCTCCAAATCATAAGAAGTGGTAGAAGTGGTATTGAAAACCAGGTGTCAGGCTCCAGAACCCAGACTAGTGACTGTTATGCTACACTGGACGTTGTTCATATTCTGATGGGGCTAGAAATGTATGGACACCAGCAGAAGCCTTTTGTATTGAAGCCTCCTGGTGGCTAGAAAACAGGGATGCAGGTCAGGCTATGCTTTTTAATGCAAGGTGGAGTCACCATTCAGTAGCATGGCATTGACACAGTGCCCCACAGTTTCTTTAAAACTGGTAACCTACAGAAAGCTTAAGCTTGTCTTGCAGGAGGGCAGATAAAGAAAAAGTTTGCTATAATCCCATCTGCTTACAAAGCTGGCTGAAGCAGTCTTGCACCAATGTGGCTGACTGGAGTCTGCACAGCATAGGCTTGGTAGGCCAGATGAATGATCTTTTTTTTTTTTCTTGAGACAGGGTCTCGCTGTGTCACCCAGGCTGAAGTGTAGTGGCGTGATCTCAGCTCACTGCAACTTCTGCCTCCCAAGTTTGAGTGATTCTTTCACCTTGGCCTCCCGCGTAGCTGGGATTACAGGCATGTGCCACCATGCCTGGCTGATTTTTGTATTTTTTTTAAGTATAGACGGGGTTTCACTATGTTGGCCAGGCTGGCCTCAAACTCCTGACCTCAAGTGATCCTCCCACCTCGACCTCCCAGAGTGCTGGGATTACAGGCATTGAACCACCACGCCCAGCCGATGAATGACCTTCTGATGTCACAACTAGTTCCCTCCAAATTTGCACATGTGACCCATGAAGAAGCTTGAAGAGGCAACAGCACATACCCAGAGACTTTCCAAACTCTGCTTCCTTTCAGTCAATCATTGTCCAGCTCCAAAATTCCACCTCCAAGATCTTTTCCTTAAATCTACAAATGTAGGTCTTACATGGGGAGACAGTTTTGAGCCTGACTCCCATCTCCTTGCTTGGCTGCCTGGCAACAGTCCTTTCTCCCTACAAAAATCTGGTGCTTTGGTGTTTGGCTTTCTGTTGCATGGGCAAATGAACCCATTTCTGTCCAGTGACAGTATTCTTTTCATGTAGGCCAAAAGGTGGTGGTGTTTTCATGAGGTAGGAAAGAAACGTTTTGTTAGATCCATTTCTTACCTTGAATGTAAAACTTGCATACAATGAAATGCACATTCATTAGATTTTGATAAATGCGTTTGCCTTGTAACCACAAAACCCTACCAAGACACCGAATATTACCATCAACCTAGAAAATTGCCTCATGCAACCTTTACAGTCAATCCCCACCTAGCCCAGAAAAGCAACCACAGTTCTGATTGTTTTCATGTGGGTTGGTTTTAAATTTTACAGATTGATTTGCATTTAGGTTAAGTTCTCCAGAACCTTTAAGTCACTCGTTATATCACTATCAAACTCCTTCAAAGTGCTGTGGATGCTTGGGAACAAGGGAAGGAAATTTGCATTTTAAAGTCCTTTGCTTTTTTCTTTTTTCTTTTTTTTTTCCACTCTATAGAGGCTGATTATTCTGAGTATTGAACAAATTTTACACAGAACAAAAGAGTCACCCCCAAGCAAATAATTAAAAAGAACAGCCAACCAAATCGGCCACAGTTAATTAACAGCAGTTTTCGAAAGACCACCAGACAGTGTAGACTCCAGGCAAGCAGCGAAACAGGCGGTCTTGCCTCCCTCGGGACTGCCAGAGGGCTCCTGTGCATGAGGTCTAGCCTCTTACTCCCTCAAGCCCTGCAGTGGTCATGACAACCCCTACCAGGTAGGAGGGGCAGGAGTCCTCATTTCTCAGAAGGGAAAACTGGTTTAGATGGTGTAAGTGGCAGCCTCCTGCTCACACAGCAAGTGATCACACAGCAGACTTTCCGTCTCTCCACAGCTGCTCTTTCAGACTAAGGTTTTAGTGACTGATGGTAGCTTGCACGAGACATTCTCATCTGGTAAGTCCCAACACGGACGTGCGTCCAAGGAAAGTCCTGCCATTTACCTCTTGGAGTAGAGTACCTGTTAACGCATACTTGCATTAAGCGCTTTGAGATAAAGATGTAAGAATCTGGATAAATTGCTCTTCTCTGAGAAGAGATCAAAAGCATCTGGCTCAACTGCAGAGGCACTTGCTTTGTAACAGACATTCTGCTTTTTAATCCTTCCCTTTAGCTGAATGACTGAGGTCTTGACAGTGGGATTTCAAGGCAGCCCTTATGCAGAGAGGCAG
The DNA here is from genome assembly GCF_003255815.1 of Theropithecus gelada. Taxonomy (NCBI): domain Eukaryota; kingdom Metazoa; phylum Chordata; class Mammalia; order Primates; family Cercopithecidae; genus Theropithecus; species Theropithecus gelada. The sequence goes on from NC_037683.1 coordinate 99,412,131, forward strand.
CTTTTAGACAAGTTGACGTGAATTCACATCTCATGGTAAAGTTGCCTACCTTGCAGAGCCTTAAAGAGAGCTCTAAGGAGCTGTTGCCTGGGGCGCCTGTTTAAGCTGCTAGTGTTGGGGCCAGTCTTTAGGAATACTGATTCCATGGGCACAGTGATGCCCATAAATCTGGATTTTAAATGGATATCCTAAGCTGTTGCTCTGTGCTTTAAGAAATGCTGGCTGGGTGCGGTGGCTCACACCTGTAATCCTAGCACCTTGGGATAACAAGAAAAAAGAAAACCTACAGGACAATATCCTTCATGAACATCGACACAAAAATTCTAATAAAATGTCGGCAAATTTAATTCAAAAATACATTTAAAATATAATAAAGCATGACCAAATAAGGTTTATCTTAGGAATCCTGAGATCTATTATATCAATATTATATTGCATATTATATTATGCCTATTACACATAACATAATATTAATAATGTCAATTATTGTTATTAATTGACTAACCATATTAACTAACAAAAATGACAACAATAACAAAAGCCACATCAGGCTGGGAGCAGTGGCTCACGCCTTTAACTCTAGCACTTTGGGAGGCCGAGGCAGGAGGATTGCTTGGCCCAGGAGTTCAAGATCAGCCTAAGCAACATAGTAAGCCCTTGTCCCTAAAAAAAAATAAAAATAAAAAATTAGTCAGGTGTGGGGTGCGCACCTGTAGTACCAGCTGCTTGGGAGGATGAGATGGGAGGATCGCTTGAGCCCGGGGGAGTCGAGGCTGCAGTGAGCTGTGATTGTACCACTACACTCCAGTCTGGGTGGCAAAGTGAGATCCTGTCTCAAAAAAAAGGAAAAAATTATATGATAATCTCAATAAATGGAAATAGTTGACAAAATACAACATTCATCCCTGATAACAACTCTCAGCAAACTACTACTAGTAGGGAATTTCTTCAACTTGATAAAGGGCATCTGCAAAAATCCTATGTTTAAGATCATATTTACTGTCAAAAGACTGTGAATACTTCCTGCTAATAGGAGGAAGAGGAGAGGAAGGTTTTGCTCCTACCACTTTTATTTAACATGATGTGGGAACTTCTTTCCAGGATAATCAGGCAAGAAAAATAAGTAAAAGACATCCAGACTGGAAAAGAACAAGTAAAACGATCTTTCTTTGCATACATGAGCATTTGTCAGATCCTTCTATCAGAAAATTGGATTCGATTTTCCATTAGAAATTGCATCAGAAAACCTGATTGACTCTGCAAAGGAATTACTAGAACCAGGAATTTGGCATTTTCTTAAAACATTAAACATGTACCTACAGGAATTCCCAGCCATGCTAAGCCTAGATATTTAACCAAAAGAAAAGAAAAATAAATCCATACAAAAATGTGTATACATATGTCCATAGCAGCTTTATTCCTGATAGTCCAAAACAGGAAACCACCCAAATACTCATCAATAGGCAAATGTATATCACAAAGTTGTGATATATCCATATAATAAAATATTACTCAACATTAAAAAGGAACTACTGATACACACAACATGGATGAATCTCAAAATAATTATTGTGTGATAAGCCAGAAAAAAAAGCAACTATCATATAATTCCATTTATATAAAATTCTAGGCTGGGTGCGGTGGTTCATGTCTGTAATCCCAGTACTTTGTGGGGGCCTAAGTGGGTGGATCACCTAAGGTTGAGAGTTTGAGACCAGCCTGGCCAACATAGTAAAACCCTGTCTCTACTAAAAATCCAAAAATTAGCCGGGCGTGGAACCATGTGCTTGTAATCCCAGCTACGAGGGAGGCTGAGGCAGGAGAATCACTTGAATCTGGGATGCGAAAGTTGCAGTGAGCCGAGATTGCACCACTGTACTCCTGCCTGGGCGACAGAGTGAGATTCCGTCTCAAAAAAAAAGAAAAAAAAAATCTTGAAAATACCAACTAATCTGTATTGACAGAAAGCACATCAATGTTGGAGTGTTGGCTTGGGAATGAGGAATGGGTGGGGAGGATCATGAGGGAGGCATTGCCAAGGGGCCCAAGGATACTTTGAGGAGGATGAAGATGTGTGCCTTTTGAGATGATAGTTTCGCTGGTGTGTACATATATCAAACTATATGCTTTAAATATGTGCAGCTTATTGTCTGTCAGTTACACCCCCAACAAAGTTTTTTTTTGTTTTTGTTTTTGTTTTTAAAGGTGGGGCCGGGCACGGTGGCTCAGGCCTGTAATCCCAGCACTAGGGAGGCTGAGGCAGGTGGATCACCTGAGGTCAGGAGTTCGAGACCAGCCTGACCAATATGGTGAAACCCCATCTCCACTAAAAATACAAAAATTAGCCGGGTGTAGGAGCATGTGCCTGTAGTCCCAGCTACTTGGGAGGCTGAGACAGGAGAATTGCTTGAACCCGGGAGGCGAAGGTTGCAGTGAGCCGAGACTGCGCCACTGCACTCCAGCCTGGGCAACAGAGTGAGACGCAGTCTCAAAACAAAACAAAACAAAACAAAATCTGTTGCCAGTTTCCTAGGAATGCTCTAGGCTTATTCTCCGCATTTTCCCACCCTCCCCCTCCCCTCCTTCCCTCCTCCCCCTCTCCTCTCCACAAATGGGAACACGTCATACAGGCTGTTCTGCTCCTTACTTTGTCAGTCTCTTGTGTGTTTTAGGCTTATTCCATATTAGCACACAGGCTCTGCCTCATTCTTTTTAACGGCTGCATAGTTCTGACCTCAGTGCTCTAAAGCCACACGTTTAAGTTATTTGTCCTCTGCTTGTTCAGCTCTGAAATTTGTCATTACACAGGCTTAACCCTGTATCAGTTAGGAGCCACTTTTCTATTCCACTGTCTTATTGTTCATATGTGAGTCCAAGAGATTATGAGTTAATTGAGGGCGGGGACTCAAATATCCACAGCTTTATCTTCCACCAAAAAATAATGTTCTGCTCTGCAAACAGCAAATACAAAAACACAGCACAAAGTTTGCATCCAGCAGGCTTCAACCTAGCAGAATAAGCGAGAGGGACTCAAAACCAATCAATCCCTTTTTGGTGAGTGAGAAGGTGGTGCCTTAGGGAAGAACCCTGCGTACTTGTACTTCGAAGGCTGCTCTAGGGCCTGTGATCACAGCCCTCTGCGTTTGGGTTCATTCACACGGTGTTTATCTTCTGGGATTTGCTCCACAACACCCTTCAGGAAGGGTTTTGAAAGTTGTGGAAAAATCCGTGTGTGCAGCCATCAACAGGACAATAAGCCAGTTGTGGTTACACAGGGCTGTTGTAAGAGGCAATCCATGTTTGGACTGGGGGTGGGGCACAGTCTTTTGTCAAGCATTTTCTGCAGCAGAGCTCAATCCGCGTCTACAAGGCAGGGCTGGGCCACTCCTGCCTCTGAGCCTGTCTTCAGTAGTGGGTGCCTTTGTAAGGGGCCAGCCTGCCCCCAGACCCAGGCAGAGTGACAAAACAGCTACTCATTCATGAAGAACACTGGCTGTCTCCATAACAACCACGGTTAACATGACTCTGTTGAACTACGGGCGTGGCCCTTGAGTCTCCTGGCCTGGCTACCAACATGCCCATGGCTTTTCACTGGGCCCCGTGAGTGCTGGCGGGGCTCTGAAGCAGGTCTGACTCATCCTTCAGCTCCCTACTGGGACTGTGACCCTGAAGCTAACAAACCAAACCTAAGGGCAAGGCCGGGCGCAGCAGCTTTCTGAGTCTCTTCTGAAGTGGCTTTGAAATCGATACTGTGTGTGTATGTAAGACCTAGCCTGAAGGAAGGTGCTTTGTTTAGTTGCTGACTTATTTTCTTGGTGATAAGCTTTAGATATCATTTAGTTTTTATGTTTGCTTGTTTTGTTATAGATTAAGTAGCTATCATAAGAAAAAGGACTATTTAGTTACTATCTGGAGGCTTGTTCTGTTTGATACCACCAGGTCCAAGTTCAATTTAGAGATAAGAGCCTTGAAAGCTATAGATTGCGAACAGTTTTTTCCCTGAAAACAAAACTGACATATTTATATACATTGATAAATACATAGATAGACTGAAAATCAGTATATGCATATTTAGCAATATGCCTCTCAATAATCATCACATTATTCATAATATTTATAAATCCATAAATATAAATGCACATTAGAGCAACTTATTAACAATGTTCTATAAGCCAGAAAAGCACCACGAATACAAAATAAATTATTAGAGTTCCTGAACAGTACTTTTACCCGCTAAATATTTTGCAACCTTCAACAGTTCAGCTAGACAGTCAAAAGGAGAGCAGCTTAGCAGAAGATTCTGGCCTATCTGAGGATTCAGATCACTGAAGAACTTAAGTTTAGGCTGTTAAACAAAATTATGGGAGCCCATTATTTTGGACTGAACTCCTGTGCTAGGCCCCAGCAGACCAGACCAAACCAAAATAGAGTCATTCATGCTAAATGCCTCATCATCAAATAGAAGCTTTAAGAAAGCAATAGATCCAACACAGACTAGTTTTTCTTGAGAACAGGAGATTCCAGTCTACCTGAGTCAGTGCAATAAGGAAGTCCTCTCTGCTTTAATTTTTACACAAAAAGTAACCTGATGTAGCCAATTCACCTTAAAAAAATTTTTTTCCTCTTTCCTTGTTCTCACCTTACAAAACCCACTGTTCTGCTGCTGACCAGCAGGAACCCTCATGCTATTTTGAATGGAAGCTGCCCTGATTCGTGAATTGCAAATAAAAGCCAATTAGATCTATATTTGTTGGAATTTTGTCTTTTGATAAGACCAACTGGACCTTCCCTTTTTTGGTTAAAATCTGCAAGACTCTTCTTCCTTGGTCACACTGGCCAATTGGCTTGGTAGAGCTGCAGTCAGGGGAACCTGGGAGAGACTCGACCTGCGAAGAAGACAAAGGCCAGGGTGCTGATGGTGGTGGTGCTGGTATCCTGAGATGGCTAGAGCTCAAAGAAGTTCATGTCAAGAGATGACAAGCCACAATGAATTTATGAATTTATGGAATTTTGTTTCTATGTTTATGGAAATTTATGTGTGCACTCATGCTGTGTTATTGACTGAACTGTGTCCCCTAAAAATGCGTATATTGAAACCCTAACCTCTAATGTGACAGTATTTGGAGGTAGGGCCTCTGAGGAGGTAATTAAGGTTAAATGAAGTTGTAAGAGTAGAGCCCTGGTGATGAGATCCATGCCCTGTAAGAAGAGACACCAGCCCTCACTCTCTCTCCCTGTCCCTCTCTCTTTCTGTCTGTCTTTCTGCCGTGTAAGCACACACAAAGAAGGCAGCCACCTGCAAGCCAGGAAGAGAGCCCTCACCAGGAACCAAAATGGCCAGCACCTTGATTTTGGACTTCAGCCTCCAGGACAGTGAGACATAAATTTCTGTTTCTTAAGCCACCTAATCTGTGGTATTTTGTTATGGTCATCTGAGCTGACTCAAACACCCAGGATCACTTATTTATCTGTTCATTAATTTATTGATTCATTCAAGAAATTTAACAAGTCTCTACTGAGTGCTTTATGTACCAGGCACTGTTTTTGGAGGTCGGGATGCATCAGTGACAGAAGGCAAAAAGATTCCTACATTGTAAGCTTACCTGTAGGGACAGTAAACAATCAATGTTAGAAGTAAATAAATCCGTGGTGATGACACTATACATTTTGTAATGTAGCTTAACAGTACATAAATGTCTTTTACACGTATTATTGCATCTGACCTGGCAGATCCTGTGAGGTATTGTAGGCTACTAGAATGAGGAAATGAAGCCTAGGCTCCAGATCACATGGCTGGTACCAATTATAGTAGTAGCTGATAAGTATTTAGCTGCTTATTATAGGCTAGGAACTGTTCTATGTATGTGTTAACTCATTTAATCCTAGCAACAATTCTAGAAATTGTTTTCTATAATAAAGGCAAAGAGAATTAATTTGCTAAAGGTTGGCCAGGCGCGGTGGCTTACGCCTGTAATCCTACCACTTTGGGAGGCCAAGGCAGGTGGATTGTGAGGTCAGGAGTTCAAGACTAGCCTGGCCAAGATGGTGAAACCCCATCTCTACTAAAAATACAAAAATTAGCCAGGCATGGTGGCGGGCACCTGTAATCCCAGCTACCTGGGAGGCTGAGGCAGGGAATTGCTTGAATCCGGGAGGCGGAGGTTGCAGTCAGCCGAGATCGCACCACTGCACTCCAGCCTGGGTGACAGAGCAAGACTCTGTTTAAAAAAAAAAAAAAAAAAAAAAAAATTGCTCAAGGTCAGACTACAGTAAGTGCTGAGCCAAGATCTGAACTAGTGAGCACTCATCCATCATGTGAAGCTCCTCCCTCTCTAGAGCCATCACTTAGTTAGTTATTTGCCTTCTTGGTAGACTGTAAGCTCCTTGCAGGCAGGCCCCCATCTGTCTGCTTCACCGCTTTCTTGGGCACACAGCAAGACGTCCACAAAGTCTGAACACATAGGCAAATGTGCATAGTGTCATCAAGGACATCTGCAACTTGTAAAATCTGTTTCCAGACTTTATAGATACTCTGTAGGTACTGAATGAACGAATGAATGAATGGATGAAATCTGGTCCTTTAGCCTTAGCTTCCCACCACACCACCCAAGTTCTTTAGATAGTTAACATCTCTTTCCTGCCACAGTTCCCTAAGAATATAGATTTTGAGGGTGAGAGGGGGTAATATAACTAGCTTTGCATTATGCAAGAAGGGAGAATCATTCTTTCCTTTAATACTTAAATAGTAACAATGCAGGCCTCATTCTTCAGAAAGCCCGGGATCACTTCTAAGGATCCTGGTGAGTCTGTGAATTTCTATACATTCATTGGTTGTTGTTTTCCACTTCTTGCTGTGGATGCGTGCTCTGGGTTTCTGACACCTCTGGCCATCCCTGGATCACTCTGACGCCTGCATGGCTATAGCAGAGACTCTGAATGCAGGTCGTGTGCCTGATTTAGTTTCCTATGCTGCTATAATAAATTACCACATGTTTAGTGGATTAGAACAACACAAATTTATTATCTTACAATTCTGTAGGTCAGAAGTCTGACATGGGTTTCATTGGGCTCAAATCAAGGTGTCAGCAAGGCTGTATTCCTTCTGAGGCCTCTAGGAAAGAATCTGGTTTTTTACCTCCTCCAGCTTCTAGAGGGCACCTGTATGCCTTGGCTCAGGGCCCCCTTCCATTTGCTAAAGGCAGCAATGTTGCATTTTTTTGTTCCTTCCTTCTGTCATCATGTCTCCCTCTGACTACAGCCAGGAAGCATTCTCTGCTTTTAAGGGTTCATGTGATGACATTGGGTCCTCCAGATAATATGAGAAAATCTCCCTATCTCAAGATACATATTTTAATCACTCCTGCAAAGTCCCTTTTGCCATGTAAAATAACATATTCACAGGTCCTGTGATTAGGGCATGAACATCCTGGGGGAGGGAGATTACTACGTATATCACAGTGCTGACATGAGTCTTCCCTTCTGTACTAATAGAACTTCTGGTTTTTCTGGTTTTTAATTGAACACGTGGGCATCCAAAATAAAAATTACATCTCCCAGTCTCTGTTGCAGCTAGGTGAGTTCATGGGAGTATGTTCTAGTCAATTAGATACAGAGATATCACATGGTGCTTGAGGAGCTATCCCTCAAACATGGTGGGGGGTAACCTTCTTCACCGCCGTCCTCCTTCGTGAGAATGTGACCTGGCAGCTGTCAGTCAGGCAGTCATTTTGGACCCTAGGTGGATGTGACATGTTGAAGATGGGGGAGCAACAGAATAAAAGGACCCCAGGTTCCTGATGGTCATGGAGCCCCCACACCAGTCCTTGGCTGCTTGACTTTGGACTTTATTTACATTATTTAAATGTCCCATATTCCGTTACCTTTCACCTGGAAGTAAACCTAATCTTTACTGATATTGTGGCTGTCTCGCTGATACAATGGGTTTGCTTCCTTCGAAAGTAGGGGTACAGGCCTTTATTTCTCTTTTTCCCCTAAGGCACTGAGAATACAACACTGTTAGCTATAACCAACTCCACTCACAAACTAAAAATAGAAAAGAAAAGTTTAGGCCGGGCGCGGTGGCTCAAGCCTGTAATCCCAGCACTTTGGGAGGCCGAGGCGGGTGGATCACGAGGTCAGGAGATCGAGACCATCCCTGGCTAACATGGTGAAACCCCGTCTCTACTAAAAATACAAAAAACTAGCTGGGTGTGGTGGCGGGTGCCTGTAGTCCCAGCTACTCGGAGGCTGAGGCAGGAGAATGGCGTGAACCCAGGAGGCGGAGCTTGCAGTGAGCCAAGATCGCACCACTGCACCCCAGCCTGGGCGACACAGCGAGACTCCGTCTCAAAAAAAAAAAGAAAAGAAAAGAAAAGAAAAGTTTGACACTGGATATCAGATATCCTAGCTCTTGAAGTCCATGGGCCATGTCTCTTCAGGGTACTTATCCCTTCTTCCCCATTTCCTGCTACTGCAATGCTGGGGCCAGCCCCTCTTCTTCTTCCTTAGGAGTCCCCCTCTCTCATTCTGCTACTCTGTGGCCCACCCTCCAAATTGCTAAATTGTAATCTCTGCAGAGCCATGCCTGTCCATAACAAAGATGGCCTTTCAAAATATACCAATTACACTGCATGCTTAATGTCTCAGTAGGAAGTGCCTACTTTTGTGTAGGAACTTCACTTAAATCCACATCATAAAAAGGGCTCACCAATGTGATTCCTCCTTGAACTGATGGAAACTTTCCCCTCAAAAATAAAGTGAGCTTTTATCAATGTTTACAAATATTAGTACTCTACAGTTTCCAGCCGTCAGATACATAGGTGTCCATTGTATATACATCTATGGTTATTGAGGGCAGTAGGGAAAATCCAACAAAGGAGAAAGCTGAGCAAGCATGGAAAATGAGACCAGGAGAAGAAGTAAACAGCTTTGTATTTGGATGGAGAAGAAAACAGCAAATGCTGACATTCATCAAAATAAGAGAGAGACTAAGGTTGCAACGAAGCTGCAGGAGTGAGATGAAGGTGGCCACACCAGTTGCAGATTGTTGAGATGGTCCCTGGAAGTGGCAAGGCTTGAGCAAGGCTGGGAGATAGCAGCAGAACCTCGATGTGCAGCCTCAGTCTGGGGCAAACGGGCTTCCCAAACACCCCCGCTGGTTGAATCTCTGGCTATCAGGAGAACCAGCCCCCAATATTTCAACATAAGTTCTTTTCTATTTTCCCTGAGTGTCGGCCGGTCTGAGAAATAAAGAGAAAGAGTACAAAAGAGAGAAATTTTACAGCTGGGCCTCTGGGGGTGACATTACATGTCAGCAGGTTCTGTGATGACCCCTGAGCCGCAAAACCAGCAAGGTTTTTATTAGGGATTTCAAAAGGGGAGGGGTGTACGAATAGGGAGTGGGTCACAGAGATCACATGCTTTAGGGGCAATAAAAGATCACAAGGACAGAAGGGCAGGGCAATGTCACAAGGCCAGGGCGAAATTAGAATTACTGATGATGTTCTATGTCCCGCTGTGCTTGCATTGTCATTGATAAACATCTTAACAGGGAAGAGGGTTCAAGAGCAGAGAACCAGTCTTGAAATTCCAGGCTGGAATTTCCTAATCCTAGCAAGCCTGAGGGCTCTGTAGGAGACCAGGGTGTATTTCATCCCTTATCTTCAACTGCATAAGACAGACACCCTCAGAGTGGCTGTGCATAAGCCTCCCCTGGGAATGCATTCCCTTCCCAGGGTTATTCCTTACTGGGAAAAGAATTCAGTGATATTTCTCCTACTCGTTTTCTGCAACAAGAAAAATGTGACTCTGTTCTGCCCAGCCCCACAGGCAGTCAGACCTTATGGTTATCTCCCTTGTTCCCTGAATATCGCTGTTATCCTGTTCTTTTTCAGGGTCCCTGGATTTCATATTGTTCAGACACACGTTTTATACACAATTTGTGCAGTTAACGCAATCATCACAGGGTCGTGAGGTGACATGCATCCTCAGTTTACGAAGATGAAGGGATTAAGAAATTAAAGTAAAGACAGGAATAGGAAATTATAAGAGTATTGATTGGGGAAGTGATAAATGTCCATGAAATCTTCACAATTTATGTTCTTCTGCCATGGCTTCAGCCGATCCCTCCGTTCGGGGTCCCTGACTTTCCGCAACATCTGGCTCTACATCCTTTTTGATGTGGTTTTTTTTTCTTTGCATACCTTTTGCCATCACTGATTTGCTAACATCTAAATTAAGAAGTTGGCCCTGGAGCGAATTCTGAAAATGACTACATACTTCTTGAGTAAAGAAGATAGGACTGTCAGTAGAAGAATTTAAAAGCTCCAAATGACCCTCCTTTTATTTTGCATTGTGATATGGTTTGGCTGTGTCCCCATCCAAAATCTCATTTTGAATTGTAATAATCCCCATGTGTCAAGGGTGGGACCAGGTGGAGGTAATTGTTCTCATGATAGTGAATGAGTTTCATGAGATCTGATGGTTTTATAAGGGGCTTCCCCCTTTGCTTGTCTCTCATTCTTCTCCTTCCTGCTGCCACGTGAAGAAGGACACGTTTGCTTTCCCTTCCACCATGATTGTAAGTTTCCTGAGGCCTCACCCAGCCCTGCAGAATTGTGAGTCAATTAAATCTCTTTTCTTTACGAATTACCCAGTCTCAGGCAGTTCTTTATAGCAGCGTAAGAATAGACTACTATACATTGTTACTAATTTGGAGAACTCTATGAAATGGGTAGGATTTCACCCACTCAGAGCTCAGTTGTTAAAACTAGACCCTTTGGTTTATATTTAAAAACTTTTCCAACATCTGATGGTTTTACAGGGGCTGAATATAAAAGTATTTGTACTGAAAGGTTTTGTGTATTCATTAAGAAACATAGTAATGTCTTTTCTTTAGCATTTTAAGGGCTGATCAGGGTTTAATATGATGCAATAATATGATGATTAATAAGGTAAGGTTTTTATGAATTCAAAAGTAAATTATTTAAAAGTGGGGAAGGATTTTGAGAGAAGGAACAAAGTGTTCTTAGAAGGCATGGAGGCTATATACAAAAGATATACAGGAAATGTAGGCCCGTAATGTATTTATTGGCTCTAAGGTCCAGTCTAATTTTTAGATTAAGTGGGACTCTTATGAAAAGACAGGTCATGGTCAACAGGTTGATATAGTCTTAGGAAAAGTAGATAACATCCAGCTATTGGAAAGCTAGCATGCTCTCTTACTTGGATATGTCCCCGTTTCTTTTAAACTCTTGAGCCCCCTAAAATTAAGGATTATGTAGTTCAAACCTATTTTTTTTATTACTGTTACAGTAAGTATGCTTGTGGCCAAAACATTTATTTTATTTTATTTTATTTTATTTATTATTTTTGAGACAGAGTCTCACTCTGTTGCCCAGGCTGGAGTGCAGTGGTGCGATCTTGGCTCACTGCAAGCTCTGCCTCCCAGGTTCACACCATTCTCCTGCCTCAGCTTCCCAAGCAGCTGGGAGTATAGGCACCCACCACCACGCCCGGCTAATTTTTTGTATTTTTAATAGAGACAGGGTTTCACTGTATTAGCCACGGTGGTCTCAATCTCCTGACCCTGTGATCTGCCCGCCTCGGCCTCCCAAAGTGCTGGGATTACAGGCTTGAGCCACCGCGTCCATCCCAAAACATTTATTTTTATAATGTCTATAACTTGCTGAAATACTTCAGCAAAATCAGGGTGATATTTACACATTCAACAAATATTTGTGCCCTCACTATTCACCAGGCATTATTTTAGATGCTGCAATGAACAAAACAGACAAAAATTCTGGCCTTTGTGGAGCTTACAATCTCATTTGTTATTTAAATCGAAATTTTATTTAAGAAGAATTTGCATTCTAGAGGTGATCAGCTAGTATTTAATCAGAAAGGCCACACTCCCACAGCAGCTACTGTAAGTATTTGAGAAGCTATCCCTGTTAGCCCTAAAGACTTTACATGAGGAATGTTAGAAATGGACTCTTGTCATTGAAATTAGCGGCATTCAATATAATATACGAACTGTCTTAAATATTTTGAGGATATTCCCTCCCTTATAAACAGGGCATAATATGTGGTAAACTCTTTAGGTGCAGTGGCTCACGCCTGTAATCCTAACACTCTGGGAGGCCGAGGTGGGTGAATCACCTGAGGTCAGGAGTTTGAGACCAGCCTGGCCAACATGGTGAAACCTTGTCTCTACTATAAATCGGCACACACCTATAATCCCAGCTACTCAGGAGGCTGAGGCAGGAGAATCGCTTGAATCGGGAGGTGGAGGTTGCCGTGAGCTGAGATTGTGCCACTGCACTCTAGCCTGGGAGACAGCAAGACTCTGTCACAAAAAAAGAAAAGAAAAAACAAATCTGGTAAACTCCGTATTAATCTTCCTACCTTTCAGAATGGCTCTTAGGGTTAGCAAGTCTGGAATTGATTTTGCAGATTTTTAAATTGCCTGATGCTGACTATAAAGTAAGCAATTATGCAATTATGCTTTTAGGATGTTGTTGCATCTCCCTAAAGAGAACCATTTTTGCAAGGTATGGTTGCAGCGTCTAGAGGAATACAGAACTGAGTGCACTGAGTGTACCAGACAGATTGTATAAACTGTTTCTCCACTGCTTGCTAATGGCTTTGTTTGATAAATGTTTACTTATATATAAAAAAAGAGAAATGCATGACCAGGAACTGACTTAGCTCACTATGGAAGGAGCAGTGGGGAAAAAAAAGAAACCAACTAGAATTTCACAAATGAAGGCAAACTGCAGTGTTGACAAGATGCTTCCCTGCAGCAAGGATGGCTCGAGGAGAAAATGTGTTTTAGATTAGGCAGAGTGGGAAGAGGAAGAGGCAACAGCGACAGCTGTGAGAAAGGCGTATCACTGCAGCTTCTGTTACAGCCTCAACCATGCTGTGGCCACGCGGTTCCTGGGCCAGCTCTTACACCCAGGTACGTGAGCTCACTTGCAACTAGAGGTCCCAGGGACATCTATCTCAATGGTGCTTGGCATCTGCACTGTCGTAAACTACAATCAATGTTTTATCACTTTAACTGCTAGCTTTATTAAATCTCACAGACACACTTCTGAACAAATAGAACAGATTTTCTTTGAGATATGTGAAGACTTTCATCTGTCTTCTTGTGTTTAGGTCTGGTCTCTGAAGGCAAGATCAGCTCCAAATGCCTGTCCCGGTATGCAAGTTCAATGTCATTGGTTTTCCTGCTTTCATAAGCTCTAGAAAGGCTTGTTTGATTAAGAACAATGGCACTAAAGGACACTAATCCAAAACCATTCACAGTCATACAGCTTAATTAAGAACAGAGACTGTTTATACACACACACACACACACACACACACACACACATATATATTTATTTATTTTTTATGGAGTCTCGCTCTATTGCTCAGGCTGGAGTGCAGTGGAGCGATATCGGTTCACTGCAACCTCCTGTTCCTTGGTTTAAGCGATTGTAGTGCCTCAGCCTTCCAAGTAGCAGCTGGGATCACAGCCACCACGCCTGGCTAATTTTTTTTTTTTTTTTTTTTTTTTTTTGGTATTTTTAGTAGAGACGGATTCACCATGTTGGCCAGGCTGATCTCAAACTCCTGATCTCAAGGGATCTGCCCGCCTCGGCCTCCCAAAGTGCTGGAATTACAGACGTGAGCCACCGGGCCAGGCTGAGACTGTCAATATCAACATGACTTTATTCTTCCAGGAAATTCTTGCCCAGGAAGATAACATTGCAAATGACTTTATGGTTTATGCCAAAAACTTCCTGGAAACCCATTTATCTGAACTATCTACTCAACTATCTCTTATCATCGGGGTTAATAGCTCCCTTTAAGAAAAGCAGTTTGATCAACTGGGCTTATCAAACAACTCTTTGTTCCTTAAGGCTCAGTTCAAAACCGAAATCTGCTCTCTGAATTTTTTTTTTTTTTTTTTTTGAGACGGAGTCTCACTCTGCTGCCTAAGCTGGAGTGTAGTGGCATGGTATCGGCTCACTGCAACCTCCACCTCCCAGCTTCAAGTGATTCCGCTGCCTCAGACTCCCGAGTAGCTGGGATTACAGGCACCCGCCACCACACCCAGCTAATTTTTGTATTTTTAGTAGAGACAAGTTTTCACCATGTTGGCCAGGCTGGTCTCGAACTCCCGACCTCGGGTGATCCACGGGCCTCAGTCTCCCAAAGTGCTAGAATTACAGGCATGAGACACCACACCTCGCTCTCTCTGCACCTATTAAAGTACAAATCTCGCCTACGCTTGGTCAGGTCCCACACCCGCATTGAAGGACCTACCTTATACCAAACCTCTAAAGCCTTACCCTTGAGACACTGCTATGACTGTGCTGGTAGCCACCATGGTCTTGCTTGATCAGCAGATTGGTGGTCCTTCAACCTGTTGAAGGAGTTGCTCAGCTTTCAACAACGTCAGCATCAAAACTGAATCCTGGGCCAAGCGTAGTGGCTCATGCCTGTAATCCCAACCCTTTGGGAGGCTGAGGCGGGTGGATCACCTGAGGTCAGGAGTTTGAAAACAGCCTGGCCAACATAGCAAAACCCCGTCTCTACTAAAAATACAAAAAATTAGCTGGGCATGGTGGTGTGCGCCTGTAATTCCAGCTACTCGGGAGGCTGAGGCAGGAGAATCACTTGAACCCGGGAGGTGGAAGCTTCATTGAGCAGAGATCATGCCACTGTACTCCAGCCTGGGCGACAGACTGAAACTCTGCCATAAAAACACCACCACCACCAAAACCAACAACATTGAATCCTGGATTGATGGGTCATCATGAAAGGTATCATGAGTTGGTGTGCTAGGTACTGTGCAAAGCACTTAATATTTATAAACCCATTTAAGATTTGGTAGTTACCTAGCAAAGAGGGAACAATAGCACTTAGGGAAGGGCTTACCATGGAATTGGAATTGCTCTAAATGCTTCACATGTGTTAACTCATTTAATGCTGAACAAAAACCTAGAAGGTTGTCAACCCCCATTTTTTTGCAGAGGAGGAAACTGAGGCATGGGGAAATTTAGTAACTTGTCCAAGGACATATAAAGGCAAATGACAAAGCAAGCATTTTTGTTCAGACTTCTCTTGCTATATAAATTTTCTTATACTTGACGTGTAGCTCAGAGAAATTTTATAACTTGGCCAACATCATACAGTTGTAGTGATGAAGCTAAAACTTAAATCCAGGATTTTAAATCTAAAACAAATGTTTCTAACCATATCAGTGTTGGTTTTTATTCAACTGGCAACATTTTAATGTTTCTTTTCTTTTTATCAGGGCAAAATTTGATCCCTATAAAGACAAAATATATTCTTAATAAGTTGAAAGGTTGTATATTTACAAAATTTTGGTTGCTGGGTGAAGTGGCTCATGCCTGTAATCCCAACACTTTGGGAGGCCAAGGTGGAAGGATCATCTGAGGTCTGGAGTTCGAGACCAGCCTGACCAACATGGTAAAACCCCCTCTCTATTAAAAATACAAAATTAGCCGGGCATGGTGGCACACGCCTGTAATCCCTGCTACTCGGGAGACTGAGGCAGAAGAATTGCTTGACCCTGGGAGGTGGAGGTTGCAGTGAGCCAAAATCAGGCCATTTCACCGGAGCCTAGGCAACAAGAACGAAACTCCGTCTCAAAAATAAATAAATAAATAAAAATTAAAATTTTGATTTATCTGTTTCCTTCTGTGGGTTTTGAGTTTGTAAATTAATCTTTATTCTATTTTATTTTGATAGTGAATTTACCCATGTTTATTTTAATTATGAAAATATGCAACCAGCCCAAATGCCCATCAATCAATGAGTGGATATCGTGGTATATGTATGCCGTGGAATACTATTCAGCCATAAAAAGGAATGAAATAATGGCATTCACAGCAACCTGGATGGAATTGAAGACAAGGATATCTGCAATTGCTACTTCTTTTCAGCCTTGTAATTGAGGCTCTAGCCAGAACAATTAGGCAAGGAAGAGAAATGAGAAAAAGAAGTAATCTTGGCCGGGCACGGTGGCTCATGCCTGTAATCCCAGCACTTTCAGAGGCTGAAGCAGGCAGATCACTTGAAGTCAGGAGTTTGAGACCAGCCTGGCTAAGATGGTGAAACCCCATCTCTACTAAAAATACAAAAATTAGCCAGGCATGGTGTCGCATGCCTGTAATCCCAGCTACTCAGGAGGCAAAAGAATCGCTTGAACCCAGGAGGCAGGGGTTGCAGTGAGCCACAATCATGCCACTGCACTCTAGCCTGGGTGACAGAGCGAGACTCTGTCTCAAAAAAAAAAAAAAAAAAAAAAACTAGAAAATGAAAATTGGCAGAAAGAGGAAAATGTAAAAGACCAGAATTCTACTCATTACCTTGAGACAATCACTGATCCTAGGTTTGTGCATATTCTTTCAGATTTGTCTATGCATTTGTACATATGTATCAGAAAAATTCATTTAACGTTTGTACAGTTGATGCTCATTATTTACAGCAATTATATTCTTTTTTTTTTTTTTTTTTTTTTTTTTTTTTG